>NC_089912.1:52304798-52394798 GCF_040182565.1 Anser cygnoides | reverse complement strand
AAAATTTGACTATTTCTGATGCAATAGAAAATGTGAATTTCTCCTGGGGTATTTGCATCATATTTTAACTGTTCAACATTGGTCAGGAGCAAAAGTGACTTGAATAGAATTGAATCCATATTTTGTTTCTTCCTTATTCCTATGCTGCTTGATAAGGGAATGCAGAGAGGAGAAGGATGTGTAACATCTATCAGAAAATGAACTCTTTCTGGTCATTTTCCTACATGCAGTATTATTTATGTTAACCACTCATCTTCAACATGAACATTTTCCAGATGCATTCTGAAAGAGTAATTTTACAGAATCTGGAGCATTTCTCTTATCTGTCATAACAGAAATATCTTCAACAGATACTGTGTAATTAAGCATGAACTCCCCTGCCTGAGAGGCAATCCTAAATCACACTGTGCCTACTGTGCTTTTCCAGGTGTTTCTCTGACTGCTTTAGAATGTTTCTGGGCATACACACTTAGAACATAGATTTCACAGATTGGTCTGCATTTTCCTCATTTTCATCTTTCCTTTTCCTTTTCCTTTTCCTTTTCCTTTTCCTTTTCCTTTTCCTTTTCCTTTTCCTTTTCCTTTTCCTTTTCCTTTTCCTTTTCCTTTTCCTTTTCCTATTTTCCAATAGTCATGTTCTAGCAAATCTTCTTTTCTGATATTTATTCTAACAATAATGTTGGAATCCAGATGTACAAAACTGATATAGGGCCAAATTCAGAGACAAATTAGGAATGACTTAATATTTTTTTGTAATGCAAATTACAGTTTTTTCTGCGGCTTTTCTACAAGGTTTCCTAAAATGACAGCAACTTGTAAATGTGAAAATTTTGCACTCTCTTACATGTTTTGTGATTTAGCTCATTGAATATGAGTGAGAAATTGTGTACAAAAATTACATTCCGGAAAAGACATTCCACTTACAGACAGCCAAGCTAAAATAAAATAAAATAAAATAAAATAAATAAAATAAAATAAAATAAAATAAAATAAAATAAAATAAAATAAAATAAAATAAAATAATAAAATAAAATAAAATAAAATAAAATAAAATAAAATAAAATAAAATAAAATAAAATAAAATAAAATAAAATAAAATAAAATAAAATAATAAAATAAAATAAAATAGAAGTGACAGTGGAGTTGCTTCATTACATGTTTCTCTTAATTAGAAGCTACATTCAATGAGTGTTTCTAGGCCACAATCCTTTTTTCTGCTTCTTTCAACTGGATGCATTTCCAAGTAAAATTTAAAGAAATCTGAAGTACAGCAATTTATTTGATAAGTGGGCTAAAGAACTAACTTACAGCAGACTAGATTCATTTACGATTTTCTCTTATGGCTACATATAGAAAAGGCCTGCTGAATGACACTATTTTTTGTCATTCGATACAAAACTGGTCAGTGAAATAAGAAATACCATCAGTGAGCACTAATAGATTTCATGTTTGTTTGTTTTGACATATTTTAATTCCAAGGAATCCCTGATTTTTTTTTTTTTTTTTTTTACCTTCTTCTGAAGATCGGATATCCCTGTCCCCCTCCATAAATAAATAATGTTAATTCTGAGGTGCACTAACCTATTCTTAGTGTATTGCTATATTTTCATTTCCTGCTTTGACCAACCTAGTTATTTCATACTTTTCTTCCTCTTTGGATGCCTTTTTAGGATTTTTTTTTTCCTTACTACTCAAGCTACAGTTTTTGTTATTACTCTTTCCCAATAGTTCCAAATTTGCAATTCTTCAGGACTGTATTCATTCTATAATTATAGACAGGATCCAAAGCTTCCAGTCTGGCTGCAAAGACTCTCCCGCTTCCAGTCTGGCTGCAGAGACTCTCCCACTTTTTTTTATTTTTTTTTTTTTTTGAGAATGAAAGTATTAGGCAGACAGTATGGAAGTAAAGTATTTACAGAAAAATGTGGTAGATAAATTCAACTTTTCAGAAATTTTAAAAGTTTTAAAATTATAACAACCTGTCATTGTTTTATCACCTGATCATTATTCATTGTGATAATGTTACTTTACCATTTACTATTAATTGAAGAAAGAAAATGAAAAAATGGTTTAAAAAAAAATCAACAGCAAAGAAGGGACAGAATGGATAAGAAAAACAAACATTCCTGCATGGACCATTTACTGTAAGTGGTGTGAAGTTATTTTGAATTATGCAAGGCTGAGTCTGTTGCAGGGTACTGAACATGAAAATTCCCTTAATGACTCAAAAGCCCAAGAGCTAAAACATTAGGTTTCCCAGAGCAGTAAGGAAAATCTTTTGGTTGACATAAAATATGATATTTCTTCAAACAGCCAGAATATAAAGAAAAAAATCATAGAATAACAATGTACAACATATGTGAATATTTCTGGGGATAAAGAGTGTTAAAAGTAATATTACATTACATAGCATTTTGTCCCTTGTTAGATAATGGATCTAATGATAATAATACAGAAGAATTAAATGTCAGAGAGAATATAACACACTGAACACTTTCCACTAAGGACAGATATTTGCATTAATTTTGAAATATCAGAAAAAAGGCTCATCATGCAGTGTTCATTTTTTACTGTTGAGGTTTTCAATAGATAGCACATTGGATAAAGCATATTTATCTGAGCCATTTGCAATTATCCAAGCCATTACACAGTTTTTTAGGGAAAAACAAAACAAAACAAAACAAAACAACAACAACAACAAAAACAGCTTTTGATAGTTTCATAATAAAACATTTTGAATTATAAATATTTTTCAAAGGAAATAAGTGACAGAATGTATCTGTTTGTGTTTGCATAGTTTATACCACAAAGATTAAGATCTAAAAATTTGTTTTCTTTTATTTAAATGAATATTTAGACTGTTCGGTGTTTGCATGTGATTATCAGAAATTAGTAAAGATTTTTTTGCTATAAAAGTTAAAAACATGTTCAGACAAGTAGCCCAGCAGTCTTTTGGAATATCTAGAATAGACAGTAAGATCTGTATGCAAGTTTTGTCTTAAAAGGTATATGTGTAATTCTTAAAAATCTGTTAATCTACAATATTTTCTCTACTTTCATTTTAAGCTTCCTGATTTTTCCTTAGGCTTAGGTTGGGAGGGACCTTAAAGACCATCTAGTTCCAACCCTGCTGCCATGGGCTGGGATGCCACATACTAATCAGATTGCCAGGGCCCCATTCAGCCTTGCCTTGAACACCTCCAGGGATGGGACATCCACAACTTCCGTGGGCAACCTGTTCTAGTGCCTTACCACCCTCTGAGTAAGAATTTCCACTTAATATCTAATTGAAATCTCCCCTCTTTTAGTTTAAAAACTTTTTTTGCCATGTCCTATCAATATCTGCCCATGTAAAAAGTCTCTCTCCATCTTTTGTTATAAACCCCATTTAAGTACTGAAAATCTGCAATGATGTTACCCCAGAGCTCTCATCAACCAGCTCTTAGCTTTTCTTCATAGGAGAGGAGCTCCAGCCCTCTGATCAAATTTGTGGCCCTCCTCTGGACCTCACCTAACAGGTCCACATCTTTCACATTCTGGGGGCCCCAGAACTGGTTGCAGTAGTCCAACTGGGACCTTACAAAGGCAGAATAGAGGGAGACAATCTCCTTCTTTGACCTGCTGGCCATGCTTCTGTTGATGCAGCCCAGAATGCAGTTGGCCTTTTGCATACTGCTGGCTCATGTCAAGCGTTTCATCCACCAGAACCCCAGAACCCCCAAGTCCCTCTCTGCTGGGCTGCTCTCAAGTTCTTCACCCAGGCTGGACTTCTGTCTGGGATTGCCCCAACCCAGCTGCAGGATCTCGCAAAAGGACTTATTGAACCTCACTAGGTTCACATGGGCCCACTTCTCAAGCTCGTCTGGGTCCCTTTGGACGGCATCTCTTCCTTCTGTTGAATCAACTGCACCACTCAGCTTGGTGTCATCTGCACGCTTGCTGAGGGAGCACTCAATTCCACTGTTTATGTCACTGATAAAGATATTAAATAGTACTGGTCCCAAGCCAGAATCCCGAGGGACACCACTCATCACTGGCCTCTATCTGGACATAGAATTCTTGACCAGAACTCTCAGGGTGTGGCCATCTAGCCAATTCCTTATACATCAAATAGTCCACCCTTCAGATCCATATTTATCCAATTCAGAAATCAGGATATCATGTGGGACCATATCAAAAGCCTTACAGAAGTTCAGGTAAACAACATTGTTCAGTCTTCCCTTGTCAACTGACTCAGTTACTCCATCATAGAAGGTCTCCAGATTGGTCAGGCATAACTTGAACTTGAAGCCTTGTTGGATGTCTCAGATCACCTCCCTGCCTTGTATGTGCCTTGTCGTTGTTTCCAGGAGGACCTGTTCCATGATCTTCCCAGGCACAGAGGTAAGGCTCACTGGTTTATAGTTCTCTGGGTCCTCCTTTTTAAAAAAGGGTATAAAATGGCAGTGATGTTTCCTTTTTTTCCAGTCACCAAGGACTTTGTCTGCCATCCATGAATTTTCAAATATGATGGAGAGAGGCTTGGCAACTACATCAGCCAGCTCCCTCAGGAACCTGCGATACATATCATTGGACCTCATAGACTTGTACCTGTTCAGTTTCATCAGGTGGTCTTGGATTCATCATCTTAATTTCATCAAATTTAGTGTTTTGTCAATATGCTGATGTACCTACCTCCTAATGATGTTCCTTAAGTTATGTGCTGTGAACACTAAAACAATCAGAATCAGTTGTTCTCGCAGTAAATATATAATACATATGGAGTTTTGTTAGTATTTCAAACAATAGTCAGTAGTTTGGTAGTTTGGAGATGACACACTGGATTTCACTCTGTACTAATCCATTTAGAATCTCTATTTCTCTTAGGTTGTATAGATTTTACAATGTTTATATCCTGCTAGATAATATGTTACATTTTTCCCTTAATTTTTGAACTCATGTTTTGAAGCAGAAATCACACTTTTTTATTCACCAGTGCTTTTATTATTTTGTGCTCATACGGGACAAGCTACTGTAGTGCAGAGATACCTATTCAAGATCTAGATTGTAGTGTTGCTACCAGAACAAGATAAGGGAAACATGATTTCCCTGTGTGTATTATTTTCAGATGTACTTTCAATGTTCACCTTGATTTAGAATCATAGAATCATAGAATCATTAGGGTTGGAAAAGACCTCCAAGATCATCTGGTCCAACCATCCCTCTGCTACCAATGTCACCCATTAAACTATGTCCCTAAGCACCACATCCAACCTTTCCTTAAACACCCCCAGGGATGGTGGCTCCATCACAATCCTGGGCAACCCATTCCAATGTCTGACTACAGTTTCTGAGATGAGATGTCTCCTAATTTCCAACCTAAACCTCCCCTGGCGCAACTTGAGGCCATTCCCTCTAGTCTTATCACTAGTTTCCTGTGAGAAGAGGCTGACCCCCAGCTCTCACACCTTCCTTTCAGGTAGTTGTAGAGAGCAATATGGTCTCCCCTGAGCCTTCTCTTCTCCAGACTTAAATAACCCCTGTGCCCTCAGCCGCTCCTCATAGGACCTGTGTTCTAGGCCCTTAACAAGCTTTGTAGCCCTTCTCTGGACATGTTCCAGGGCCTCGATGTCCTTCTTGTAGTGAGGGGCCCAAAACTGAACAGAGTACTCGAGGTGCAGCTTCACCAGAGCAGAATACAAGGGGACAGTCACCTCCCTGGTCCTGCTGGCTACTCTATTCCGGATACAAGCCAGGATGCTGTTGGCCTTTTTAGCCACCTGGGTGCACTGCCAGCTCATGGTCAGGCAAGCATCAATCAGCACCCCCAGATCCTTTTCCTCTGCACAGCTTTCAAGCCACTCTGCCCCAAGCGTATAGCACTGCATGGGGTTGTTGTGGCCAAAGTGCAGGACCCAGCACTTAGCCATATCGAACCTCATCTTATTGGCCTCTGCCAATCAACCCATTCTGTCCAGGTCCCTCTGCAGATCATCACTTCCCCCCAGCTTGGTGTTGTCTACAAATTTACTGAGGATGCACTCAATTCCCTCATCTAAATCATCAATAAAGATATTAAAGAGGATGGGCCCCAACACCGACCCCTGGTGAACGCCACTGGTGACCTGTTGCCAGCTGGATTTCACTCCATTCACCACTACTCTCTGGGCCCAGCCATCCAACCAGTTTTTAACCCAGTAAAGTGCATACCTGTCCAAGCCATGGGCTGCCAGTTTCGCCAGGAGAATACTATGGGAGACTGTGTCAAAGGCCTTGCTGAAGTCTAGGTAGACTACATCAACAGCCTTTCCCTCATCCACCAGGCGGGTCACCCAGTCAGAGAACGAGATGAGGTTGGTCAGGCAGGACTTGCCTTTGATGAACCCTTGCTGACTGGGCCTGATCCCCTGGTTGTCCTGCATATGCTGCATGATTGCATTAAAGATGACCTGTTCCATCACCTTTCCTGGCACCAAAGTCAGGCTGACAGGCCTGTAGTTCCCCACATCCTCCTTACAACCCTTGTAGATGGGCATCACATTAGCAAGTCTCCAGTCATCTGTGACATCTCCAGAGGACCGTGACCATCAATAGATGATGGAAAGTGGCCCAGCAATTGTATCCGCCAACTCCCTCAGCACCCTTGGGTGGATCCCATCTGGCGTCATGGACTTGTGACAGTCCAGGTGGAGCAGCAGGTATCTAACTGTTTCCACCTGAACTGTGGGGGGTTTATTCTGCTCCCTGTCCCAGACTTCCAGGTCAAGAGGCTGAGGACTCCGAGGATAAGTGGTCTGGCTAGTAAAGACAGATGTAAAGAAGGCATTAAGAACCTCAGTGTTTTCCTTATCCTTAGTAGTCATGTTCCCCCCTGCGTCCAGTAAAGGATGGAGATTCTTCTTGGCCCTCCTCTTGCAGTTAATATATTTATAAAAACATTTTTTGTTATCCTTAACCATAGTGGCCAAGCTGAGCTCATGCTGGGCTTTAGCCTTCCTGATTTTTTCTCTGCATATGTTGGCAACTTCCTTCTACTCTCACCGAGTTGCCTGTCTCTTCTTCCACCAGACATAGACTCTCTTCTCGTGGACACTAAGCTAAGTTCCCTGTTCAGCCATGCCAGTTCATCTTACTGCACAGAGGGACAGCCTGCTCCTGTGCCTTTAAGACTTCCTTCTTGAGGAGCATCCAGCTTCTCTGGACCCTTCTGCCCTTCAGGATTGATGCCCAAGGGACCCTCCCTACCAATGTCCTTAACAATTCAAAGTCTGCCCTCAGGTCTTTTTCTTTGTTTTATTTAAAGTCAGAAAAAGCCTTGTTGTTCCACTTTAAAAAGTGGGGGGATGGGGGGGGGGGCGGGGGGGAGGGGCGGGGGGGACGGGACAACTTGGGGGGATGGGGAGGGAGTGAAAAAGGAAAAATAAAACTCTTTTTTTTTGTATTTGCTTTGCATTTGTAATTACAAACTGTATGAATTTTTGTTTCTTTATAAGTGATTAGCACAACTTGAGTCCATACACTTTGTTGCTCAGGTACTTCAGTTTTGAAGACAGAAGTCAATCTTTTAGCATATTTTTCTTGTAGGAAACGTACTCAAAAGGAATAGATAGGTGCTTAAATGACTAAGAAATAATATTATTGCCAAAGATGCAGGAGGAAGCCCTGTTTCTCTGGCTGTCACAGTTTAAAGATCTGCTGTAAAGACAGATCAGGACACGATACAAGAACACTTTGTGTCAATACATGGATCTGGGTAAGAGGAGTCACAAATCTGACCAAACTTTGCTTCCTTCTTTAGACTGTGCTAGAATTTTACTGTATGCACAGAAGAAAGTTGAAGAAGGTCAATTGTCCAAAGACCATTTTCATATCAAAGTGATAGATTATTTCCTGCCTGGTGTTAGTCAAGAACATTAAACTATAAAAATCTGTTCTACCTAGATTATTTTTCTATCATTTATTTATGTATACATACTGACATGGAGTTGTTGCTTCAAACTAAAAGGTGCATATTCAGTTAGCAAAGGAGGGAGGACGAAGTTTTATTTCTCACTGAATAAATAAATTATTAGTTAATCAATTAAAAATAGTAGATTTTGAATGGCCAGAGAAATTAATATTTGTATGATTTATACAGGCAGAAAGAGTACTAAGATTATCTCCTGCATGAATTAGAATTAGCTATGTTCTGGAAGATGTCTGAAACCTCAGTTCTGCAGCATTTCCTTCAGGTTGTCCTAAGGGTAGAGGGATGCACACCACCACCAATATTACATATGCTAGTTTGGGAGAAGAATTTTGGGAGAGAAAAAGTGATAACCACCCTTCTTTTACTGGTGTTAATCAGAAAAGTACACTGACACACAGTAAAGTATTGAAGAAAGCACTGTTGGAAGCTCAAGGCTCACAGAAGGGTTTGGTCTTACCCACTCCGGTCCACCTCTGATTGTTTAATTCTCTTGATGTTTATTTCTGCTTTTGTCACATTTGTAAATGTTAGTTTTCATTTGTTGTGTTTGTTTAGAGTTTATGCATCTGGTTAGTGCCTGTATATTAAGTGTTGGTGATGTTTGTTCGTTTGAGAAAGATGCATAGTCTTAGAAACTATCCCATTAATCACTGGTATTGAAGTGTGCAATGCAGTATGTGGTCAATTTTGACCTATCATCAGTACTATTACAAAGAACTCATGTTGCCATTTATTTCCCAATCTAAATGATCTTACCACATAAATTTTCCTTGCCTACTGAGGCATTGCTGTACTGTAGCGTCTCCCAATGGTGGGGAAAGATTATTCACCTACTGAAAAGAAATCTTGACACCAAAATCACAGCAAAAAGCTGTTAATTCTATTTGTTTATGATACATTGCAATACAAATTTCCTAAATCACACATATATGCTGATATAAATAGGTTGCCCCTGACACAGATAAGTATTACAATGGTGTTTCATAATAGTTTTCTGAAAGCATATTAAGCAGAAGTGGTATTTGAGTTGTTATGACAGGTAACCACTGATACTTGAGTTATAACAGTATCTACACAAACTGTTTTCATCACACATAATTGAAAATTAGTCTAAAAGGAAAGAGGATGATAAATAATAACTACCGGCTGTGTTTGTACCATCAAAACTGTAATTCACTGATTCTTAGACTCTTTGATATACTTTTCCCTTTTGGATTAGGGTGTTACATGATGATATTCTATGTTAGGAATGACAGCAAAAAAATGAGTTGTGATACTCAGTTTCAAGACCTAACCTCCCCAGTTTTCCACTTCACTCCTACCAGCAACACCGGAGATTCAGTTGCTTTTCTGCAGTCTGTAATGACCTGTCTTTAAAGAATCATAGAATAGCTTTTGTGTCTGCTGTGTTTTAACTTCCATGTGAAACATAGGAATATTCTACAGATCACATCAAGAAGGAATTAATAAGTTAGAGGTTTGGGATTTTTAACAACTTTCGGTGAATTCATTTTACATGGAATCTAGATTATAACATCTGTTGCTAGTAGAGTGAGGCTGTCCTTTTGTCTCAGAATATTTTTCAAAGTGCAGTTAATTAATTTTCATAGCTATCTGCTCATTATCACTATCTAACTTTTGCACAAGGCTTAAAATTAATATGTTTGTTGAAGACATTAATTTCATAGAAGTACACAGTGACAGGAGTATCAAAATTCAGAATGCATCAGTAGTTTTTTTTCCATTCTGTCCTCATAAAGCTGTGATTTGTGACCTCTATGATAACTGAAGATTTACCTGCATAATAATAATAATAATAATGAAAAAAAAAAAAAACAATAGAATTTTATTTCAACAAATAATTGCCCTTGTCATTAGTTTTTGTTTTGTTTTTTTTTTTATGTTTGTCTGATTTGTTGGTTTTGGGGGTGGAGTGGTGTGTGTGTATGTGTGTGTCTCCTGGAATACATATTCTCTCCCGTGGGAGTGTTACAGATGACAATATCAAACAGTTCATATGTTCTTTTCACTTTTTTATAAATGAAATGTCTGATAATCCAAAATGAATGGTTTATCATTATAACAGCAGTTGTTTCCCTCCACTGCAAGGCAAATAGGCTTGTTCTTCCAGTCATCCACTAGATTTTCTGTTACTTGTGAAGCCAAAAGATTATTTAATAATTGTTCCTACTTTCTGTGCAACTAAAAGAGAAATTTTGCCACTGCACCTGATTGTTGTTCTGCCACTTGTATTTAACATATAACAAGAACATATAGAGCAATATAAAATGCATTGCTATCTTGGTTTTTATATAAATACACATGTGTACATAGATGTGTAAATATTACCTTGTAAGTACATATGTATAATGAGTAAAATAACAATATAGTTTAATAAAATAAAAATTTCCCTCTATATAGAAAAAAAAATCTGTTCTATATTAAAAAAAAACACATATGTAACAATTGCTATATATTTATATCAATGTCTCTCTATATGGACATAATTATATATGTGTATACACATACAATCAACAAAATAGGAATCTACTTTTTTCAATCCCCAATACAGATTTTACTAATGTAGATAGCTCTAAAATAATACTGTGTTCTGTCAAATATATTTGAACATTTAATTCCATTTTGCTATCATTTATTAATTAAACAATAATATTATCATTATTAGGCTGTTGGCACAGATTATCTGCACTCTGACCTGGTTACCAGGTGGCACTGAAGTGCAGCCTTTCAGAAATAAAATCGAGGAAACCCTTTTCGTGGACTCATAAAATCAGAGAATCATTTATGTTGGAAAAGGCTCTTAAGACAATCAGGGCCAACCACCAGCCTAACACTACCAAATCCACCACTAAACCATGTCCTTAAGCATCAATTCCACATGCATCTTAAACACCTCCAGGGATGGCATCTCCACCACTTCCCTAGGCAGCCTGTTTCAATGGTTGAACACTCTCTCCATGAACAAATTCTTCCTAAAATCCAATCTAAACCTCCCCTAGTGCAACTTGAAATTATTTCCTCATGTCCTATCACTTGCCACCTAAGAAAAGAGACCAACGTCCTCCTCACAGCAACCACTTTTCAGGTAGTTTTAGGGAATGGTGAAGCCACCTTTTCTCCAGACTAAACAATCTATCAGCCAATCCACATGTCTTCTTTTCTAGTCCTTTTAACAGCTTCGTTTCTCTTCTCTGAACACATTCCAGAAACTCAATATCTTTTGAGGGTCTGAAAGCTGAATACATTATTCAAGGTACAGTCTCACCAGTGGCAACTACAGAGGGATAGTTTCTGGTCCTGCTGGGCATACTATTTCTGATTCAGGCCAGAATGCCATTGGCCTTCTTAGCCACCTGGGCATGCTGCTGGCACATGTTCAGCTGGCTGTCAACCAGCATACCCAGGTCCTTTTCTCCTGGGTAACTTTCCAGCCCCTCTTTCCCAAGACTATACTGCTTGTCATAACAATATGAGTTATGAACCAAGTGCAAAACCTGGCATTTATCCTTCTTGAATGCAATGTGATTAGAAATGGCCCATCATTCTAGCTTATCCAAAACCCTCTGCAGAGGGATTCCTACCCTCAAGCAGAACAATAGCACTGCCCAACTTGGTGTCATCTGCAAACTTACTGAGGGTGCACTCAATCCTCTGATCAAGATCACTGATGTTACACAAAACTGGCCTCGGTACTGAGCCTGGTGGAACACCTTGCGACTGGCTGCCAACTGGATTTAACTCCATTCACAGAAACCCTTTAGGCCCAGTCACCCAGCTTTTTTTTTTTTTTTTTTTAAACAAGTGAACAGTACATCCATGAGCAGCCACATTCTCCAGGAGAATGCTGTGGGAAACAGTATCAAATGCTAAAGTCCAAGTAAACAACATCCATAGCCTTTTCCACCCACTAAGCATCTTATCTTATTATAGAAGATCAGGTTAGTCAGTCAGGACATACATTTCCTAAACCCGTACTGACAGGTTCTGATCACCTCATTGTCCTGTATGTGGTGTGTGATGGCACCCAAGGTGATCTCCTCCATGACCTTCTTTGGCATGAAGATCAGGCCTGTAATTCCCTGGATCATCCTTTCTGTACGTCTTGCAGATGGGTGTCACATTCACCCACCTCCAGTCAGCTGCAACCTCCCCAGTTAGCCAGGACTGCTGGTAAGTTATAGACAGGCACTTGTCCTAGCTCCTTCAGTACACTTGGGTGGATCCTGTCTGGACCCATAGATCTGTGTGTGTTCAAGTGGTGTAGCAGGTCACTAACAATTTTCCCTTGGGTTATAAAGGCTTCATTCAGCTCCCTGTCTCCATCTCCCATCTCAGCAGGCTAGTAGGTACCCTGACAGCAATCAGTCTTACTAATAAAGACTAAGGCATAGGAATCCTTAAGTACCTCAGTCTTTTCCTCATCTCTCATAAATATGTTTTCCTCTGGATCCAATGAAAGATGGAGACTCTCTTCAGTCCTCCATTTGTTGTTTATGTATTTATTATTTTTTATTTTTTTTTTATTTTTTACTGCAGTATCCAAGTTGAATTCTAGTTCTAGTTTCAGGCACATCTATAAAATTTAACCTCCCATATAGTATGAATCTAAGATGGGATTTATTTACATAATATTATTCAAGAAGGTTGTTTCTGTCTTTACAAGGGATGGATATTGCAGTCTTGCCTTTATCAAATGTTGCAGAGCAATAGCAAATCTTTTCACTATGCACATCAATGGTGAGAAGCTAAATGATGCATTGCTTTTGTTTGTTTGTTTTTTAACATGGAATCAGCCTGAGCCAGACTAATTCACAAATCTCACCTCAGAAGAGATCCCATTGTAAGAAAGTTCACAAATAACACAAAGAACTGCCTGAACTGGACCCATGAATTTTGTACTTGGACAATTCATTGTAGAGAACTTGATAGGGAACATGGATATGGTCTATCTCTGATATTTTCAGTCATTTTTCAGCCAGCTCTCAAGGCTATGACCTTATGATCTAATTCTTGATCTCTACATATATTTTGTCATATAAGTCTTGACCAATTTCCAAGTTGTCCGTTTTGATTCTACCTTCTCTGAATGTTCTTTAGCACTAGTGAGATCTCTGGATGACCACTTTTTCTCCTGAAGACCTTTGGCCTAAAACAATTTCCATACTGAATTTATTTATCTGACATTCGCTAGCCTGAAGACCATTGCTTCTTCAAAAGAAGGGCCAATTTGATGTTCTAGTGTTCTGCTGCTCCCTCTTACCTTTCCTTTCCTATACTTTTTCTTCTCGTATATTTTTCTATCACCCTAAATATATAGCCCGTCCTTGTGCAATTAGAGCTAAACCACAGATGAAGTACTCTCAAGCTTTTCTGCTAAATTTGCACAAATGACAAATCTTGTCATAAGTCCTATCAAATTTAGGGTCAAAGCATGGACAGCAAGGAACTCAAACTGAAGAAGTGAATAGTGACAGTTTCTGGTAAAGAAGCATCATCCAGTTTCTAGAATTCAGCATCAACACAAGTTCCTACGGTGTCTTGTGTTGATTCACAAGATTTTTATTTATTTTATTTTTTTTAAGTGAGATACAGGTCCACAACAGTCATTTAATCTGTGTGTGGCTTTTGTTTCCATTAAGTGGGAAGAGATATTCCCTCAGTATGGTCAGGTATGTCTGGTTTTAAGAAAGGGAAAAAAATGTAAGCATGGGGAGGAGTATGGAGTATAGAGGAAGTATGGAGGAATTATGTGTTTTTCTTTTTAGTTTACAAAAACTTGGAAACCTTTGCATTTTTTGAGACTTAAAAACTTCAATTTAAAATAAAAAAAAATAGGATTTTTGAAAGTTTTTAAGAGAAGTCTTGGGACATCTTTCTACACAAGAATGTTTTCTGCTACAAAAGCATAATGAGGCAAAAGGTAATAATTAGTTTCCAACATCTTATGCAACTGCTAAAAAAAAAAATTTCCTCTACAATTTGCTGATTTAAGAATTAGGTGTCTAAGAAATTTTCCATTTCTACATGTGGCACACATTCACCATTGAACAAAAGTGAATGGAATTTTAATATTTTTTGTTTGTTTGTTTATTCTAGAGTTTGATGACAGAGTTACCTTTACCAGCATTCTTACGCAGGAGAAGAGTGATTGAGCCCTTCAGTCTTGTTCAGACAAATAGCCCAATAGATGTCTTGAGATTTTATCTTTCTCCAAATCCAGGACTTTTAAAGATGACTTGCTGACAAGGCAAGCTTCCAGTACTATAACAATTAGAGATCCAGAAAGAAAATAAAGTTAATACACTTCCTTAAATAATAATTCAGATATTTCTGTTCAGGATAAAAATCTAACGTGATATAGGAAGGAAATTCAAAAAGACTAGCAATAATAACAACAGCAACAAAAGAAGAAAGTGCTGTACCTTTTAATTATTGCTGCAAACCCAAGACAGCAATTTGGACAATGGTTAACAAAATAAAATATAATAATAATAATAATAATAATAATAATAATAATCTTGTGTTCAAAAGGGAAAGTTAGCTATGTATTTAGTGTTCTAGAGTTATTCTGTCTCAGACCTAGTTGAAAAATTAGTCATAGCTGTGACAGATGTTGAAAAGAATTGAATAGAATAGAAATAGAATATGTCCATCTGCTCGAAGGCAGGAAGGCTCTGCAGGAGGATCTGGATAGGCTGGACCAATGGGCTGGGGCCAACTGGATGAATTTCAACAAGGCCAAGTGCCAGGTCCTGCACCTAGGGCACAACAACCCCAAGCAGCACTACAGGATGGGAGATGAGTGGTTAGAAAGCTGCCTGGCAGAGAAGGACCTGGGAGTATTGGTTGACAGCCAGCTGAATATGAGCCAGCAGTGTGCTCAGGTGGCCAAGAAGGCCAACAGCATCCTGGCTTGTATCAGAAACAGTGTGGCCACCAGGTCTAGGGAAGTGATTGCCCCCCTGTACTGAGCTCTAGTGAGGCCGCGCCTCAAGTACTGTGTTCAGTTTTGGGCCCCTCACTACAAGAAGGACATTGAGGTGCTCAAGCAAGTCCAGAGAAGGACAACGAAGCTGGTGAGGAGTCTGGAGAACAAGTCTTATGAGGAGAAGCTGAGGGAGCTGGGATTGTTCAGTCTGGAGAAGAGGAGGCTCAGGGGCGACCTTATCGCACTATATAGAAAGGAGGCTGCAGCGAGGTGGGGATTGGTCTATTCTCCCACGTGCCTGGTGACAGGACAAGGGGGAATGGGCTAAAGTTGCACCAGAGGAGGTTTAGGCTGGATATTAGGAAGAACTTCTTTACTGAAAGGGTTGTTAGGCATTGGAATGGGCTGCCCAGGGAAGTGGTTGAGTCACCATCCCTGGAGGTTTTTAAAAGACATTTAGATGTAGAGCTTAGTGATATGGTTTAGTGGAGGACTTGTTAGTGTTAGGTCAGAGGTTGGACTAGGTGATCTTGGAGGTCTCTTCCAACCTAGATGATTCTGTGATTCTGTAATAGAAATAAAATGGAATAGAATTGGAATAGAATTGGAAAAGTTCAGTTGGAAGGGACCTACAAAGACCACTAAGTCCTACTGCCTTCAGGGATAACAAAGTCAAAGCATATTATTAACGATATTATCCAAATGCCTATTGAACACTGGGGAATCAACCACTTGTCTGGGAAGCCTGTTCCAGTGTTTGACAACCCTCGTGGTTAAAAAAATCTAGTTTTAATCTCTCCTGGAGCAACTTTGAGCAATTCCTGTGTGTCCTGTTATGGTCAATAAGGTTATTTATTTAATTCTTCTAACGTAGTATCTATTTTGATAAGATGACCTTTTCTAGATTATTAAAATATAATTTTTGGCATTTTAGAGAGAATTCAGCTTGTGTTGAAAGGCTTGATAAAGAGTTCACATATAGCACATAGCTTTATTTTTCTTTTTATTTTAATAAAGTTGTTCCACAGTTGTTACCCAAGTTGGGTATAAGACATTTCAAGGAATCTCATCACATTGCTATTTAGATTTGTGCTGGTGATATTTGTTAAGTGTGTACATGAAAAGTGTGTATGTGCCTTTTTGTGATAAATTCTGGTGATACATAGCTAGGCTAAAAGCTGCCATGTTTTGGGCTTCTGAATATTGGCAGAACTGTGAGATCTTGGAGCATTAGTAATAAACACTGTCATTATACCTTCTAATGAACTGTCTATTTTTTCCTGTATACTACTGAAAGTGCAATTAATTTTACTTCAGTATAAGAAGCAACTGCAAAATAAAATGCAAATTCTAAAGCATACTTTAATATGAGAAAATATTCACTTTATGTCCTAAATGGAAGAACACAGTCATAGAAGTAGTTTGTTAGAACATTTTCCACTTTCCGAGAAATAGTCATAATGAATTGTAAACATTTGATCTATTAATTAGAGAGGAAACAAAAATTCATTGTTTTTAGTATTATACAGCCTTTCTTGTAGTCTCTGTAAGTTGTATCACAATTGTAACTTTTTATATCTACTACTCCAATCTAAGAATAAAATGTTTTTATTTTAATATTATTATTTGTACTCATGCTGTTTTCAGTTATTAATCATGTTCATCTAGCAAATGGAGAACAAATTAGTCTTTTAAAATTGTTTTTACTCAAATTTATAGTTGGTTACTTCAGGAGAGTAAAACATTAATGTGAAAAACATTAAAATTGTCAATATTATCAACTAAAATTGTCAACTAGAAGGTCTCAGCATAGACTCCTGACCTCTTAGCATTGCCACTGAGACCAAAAGGAATGTGTCAATTTCAGGGGAAAAAAAAAAAAAAAAGAAAAATAAGTATACTTTAAGAGTTTGTAGTTTAACAGTTTTTATAAACTTTTTTTTTCATCGTTATAAAACTGATTTAGTGGTTTTTTTTTTTTGCATAAAACATTTTTTGTTTCAAAGTAGTCTTCAGGTTTGTTTGTTTTTCTTTTTTAAGAATGAAGAATTTTATTACTTTACCCATTTGTCACTTTGAAGTTTCTTTCCTTTTTACTGTTTACTTAGAAAATAAAAAATGGAAACACCTCAGCCTGCAAAAGACAACTTTTTTCAACATTTAGAAACTGTGAACGAGCAGAAAATTCTAAAACTACCCTCTCAACCCTTGTCTATTAATTTTCATAAAATCTCTCTCACTTCCAGGGTATTTATTTATTTTATACTGTTTGAAAAACTTTAAGCTTTTTTTTTTTTTTTTTAAACTAGGTTATTTCATTTCTGAGATTTTTACCAGCTTTAGGCCAGCACTAGACCTAAAGGAAGTGCACTCAGTACTCACTGAGTTTAATTCCTTCAAGAAACTTTGATCACACATGCCACCACCAATTTCATAAAGACCAAGTAATATTTCTAAATTTATTGTCCTCATACACAGTACTTAATGATTCCACACTCTTCCTAAATACCACAATTAATAGTGTTTAAATAACCCATGGTTATACTGCATTTGTCACAAATAACAATTTGAGTTGAAGTATTGATTGTATTTAATTACTGATCACACAAAAATTCCTGGCTAGAAGTGTCCATACAATTTTATACAACTTCTTTATACAGAGACATCCTCTGCTTTGCTTTCTTCATTTTAAAAACACAACAGCAAGCCTAATTTTGCTTTTTATTTTATAAAATTATTCTTACAAACTTTAAAAGAGAATTGTTTGCTGCAATAGAGCATTTGGCTTACTTCAGTGAATTTTCAGCCATTCTGTTTTACTAGAAGGACAATTTAATGCATGTAGCACAAATTTTGCAAATCAAATGAAAATTTAAGTCTTGAAGGAATAATTGATCTGTTATGTACACAGTCAGCAAAATGACAAGACCTTAGTCAGTGCAAAATCTCATGAATGTATTCCAAGAATATCTATTTGAAATTGTCATTTTGACTATCTAAAGGTCAGAAATTAATAGCTGTATTATGGCATATTTATAATACTACTTGCTATAGCTCTCTGTCCAAATTTTTCAATATCAAAACTAACACTGAAGCCAAAGTCAAACACAGTGGAAAAGCAATAGTAATACCTTTATTTCATTAAAAGTTGTTTAAATTTCACCTTGTGTGAAGCTGAAACAAATGATTTGCTATATTACCCAAATACTCTTATTTTTCCCTATTTTCAAAGCCATGAAATGTTAAATGTATTACTTAATAAAACAGAAGCAAGGCTTTGTGTTTGTATTAAGATAGATTACCTACGTGAAATGAAAATGAATATCATAAATCAAAATAGCTCATTACAACTTCCTTGTTTTACAGTACTTTATCAAGTTTTCTTTCTATTTTTTACTGTTCCGTATCAAGCTTATATCACTTATTCTTTTATTTAATCACTAAGTTTTTGGTGTATGTTGCTCAATTTTGCATAAGTTAAAGAACTACTTCTAAATCAATTTATTTCCTTCTCTCAGGCAAAAGCATTCTCTAAGACCTCTAGTTAGCACTTTGTCCGCCAAATAAATAAATAAATAAATAAAATATCTGCTTAATTTTATAACCATTCTTAAATAAGAAAAACAAAAAAATACACAAGTAAACAAACATAGGCAACAACATTTTTTAAATTTCCCAGGAAAAGATAGGTGGAGAAGACTTGATAAACTCTGGGAAAATGTTAATGTTGCTACTGGTTGCAGAGATATTTCATGATGGACTATTATGGCCTTGTTTTAGGATCTTTTAGTACATTACTTTGCCTGGCAAGATATTAGCTCTAGATTCTTAGTTTATATACATAATTTTCTTCAGGCAACTGTCTAAACACTTGCAGGATCCTTCAAGGAAGAATAGAAGATTCTAACTCAAAAAGGCAGAGACTCACCCATTTTTTTTTTCCGTTGACACTACTATGAACATTTTAATGATGTTGTAGCTGAGCAAAGCACAAATTTTAGTGGAGTCAGTGTAAATATTTCTCCTTCTGCTCGTGTTCATTGGTTTCTATATTCACACCTGTTTGCTTCTCCCTTAGTTGTTCTAGTAGAGGTTTGTGTAGGAGTGTGCTGTAAACAAGCAATCAAAGAATACAGTTATTCATTTTTTTAACCTCTCTTACCTTTATGTTATGGCTGTGAAGTCTTGTAATTCAAACAATCATTTCAGTGCTGTTCAGAAGGTTAGCCCCATTTCAGAGGAGCAAGAAAGAGTCTGTTAAACTGGCTTATCTTCTGAGGAAAATTTATCCTTTGTATCTACATCCTTAGCTCTTAATCTCTGACAATGCTGACCTTTAAAGAGAAGTAATCAAGGACTTGATTATCCACAATGGCATCTGATGTAGTCATTTATGTCACAAAGTAGGTGCAAAAAGCTACACTTATGGTCTGATAGCATTATATGCCTCAGTTTTCTCAGGGGTAAGTGTGAGGTGTAGTTGTAACAGATAATCAAACATATTGTGCTACTATGTGTTATACAAGCCACAACACTCAGGTTGTGTTGCCTTCCATCCTGGAAAGTAAAACATATAGGGAAGTTCACTGTTTTAAATTATGTCACTTTGTGCTTCTGATTGTTTTCTATAGAAAGCTATTATTAGTATGGTATAGCAAACAATCAGTTACTCAACAGCATTACATGTATTGATGACACTATCTCTAAATTATTAACACTAAAATAGATTCTAGTATTGAGAATTAAAACACAAGCATATGTTTCTTTTTCTAAACTAACCCCAATATTTTTGTCTTCAGTTTAAAGCATGAACTCCCAAAACTTGGCTCCTCTGCTCAGTTCCCCACATAATTAAATTAATTTTGATGTAAAATAGATAATTATGAATTTCCAAATTCAGCTGAATATTAATTAATTGATGACAGTTCAGCACTAAAGAGTGGGCAACTTACACTGAAGAAGCTGTTATGAAATATTACCTGTCACATACAATTCTATGAATGTTCACTGAACAGTACTTGAGTACAGCTGAGTACATAAGATGGATTTCCAGCTCTTTACAACTGCTCCTTGTAGCATAAAAAATAAATGTTCAAGCTGATTCCTGGGAGAAAAGAAAGAGAAGTGATAGAATACTGCTATTTAGAAATCTCCCTCTGCCCTGCCCCCGTTTGCCATCATGGCTCTTATTTACAGATCCCATCTGATGACTATGATTTTGAAGTGCCTCCATTGAAAAGCTTTTGCTTTTGATCAACATACCTGTAAAACAAGTGACATAGAATGAATTTCTAATAAATAAAATATGAATGCAGCAAAGCTGAAACAATACATATGTTGGTGCAATTTTGCTGTTAGCTTGACTGTATTGACTGTTTTTATATCCGTGGTTTATTGCAGAACCATGGATCAGTACTTGCCATCCTTTGATAAAAGATAGGTTCTGCTCATGTAGGGTGAGAAACTAATCTCATTAAAGGCAATAATATGGCATTATGCAGCTTTTGAGTGAGTAACTGAAAGAAACAGCTGATCCTGTGAATCTAAAATAGAGGACTATTTAGACTAACTCTTTGAAGACTGGAATGCAATTGTAGAAGGATGCATACTTTTGCTGCAGTTATATCCCATTTCTTGGGGAGGCGAAGAAGCTAAAGGTTATTAAACGAAAAATTTGTCAGTGGTTTTCTTACTGTTTATTTTCAAAGAATATTGAAGTTTTCATTTATTTAAATCTTTGTTGAGCTTGAATAATGTAAGCAGATTATTAAAACTGTTAATTTCATCATCAAGAATTTTCTGAATTTCTTTCACTTCTTTCAGGAACAGGTCCTAGTCACCCTGGCTAATAATCTCATAGCAGTGTGCTGGCCAATGACTATTCTAAAATAATGTTACCATACAGTCTTGCTGAGTGAAAATATATATGCATATATTTACTATTACATTTTTAGTGTTTTATTTCAGAGAACTTCTAAAGGATAATGATTTATAGTATCCTGCCAGTTTTCTTACATGTAACAGAAGTTTTCAGTTCTATCATTCTTAGAAAGGATGAGAGGGAAGAGAAATCATTATTGAGAGTTGTACCAGCAGTAGTTTGTGGGCTGGCATATCATCTCTCTTTCTCTGAACTGCTGTAAAACCCTTAGATATCAATGAGACTGGAACAAGAAAATTAGGCATGATAATAATTAGCAAAATACTATCCAATTATGCCTGGCTTCTCTTTACCCTTGAAAGAATAAATGTGCCACTCAAAGCCCCCAGGAACAAGTCATTTCCTTGGAAGAACACCCTATTTATCCCAGCTTTATTATTATTATTATTATTATTATTATTATTACTACTACTACTACTATTATTACTATTATTATTACTGTATATTGCCAGGGAATATAGAGATATTTGAGAAATTCCTTCAATATATTGTTTAATTAAAATATCATCTGATAAAAATAATTATTATTTTAACATAAAGGTGAATTGATGTTTAATAAATAAGAGATTCTGAGTCACATCACTAATTGTCCTTCCCTGATAGGAATAACATTTAGGTTACAGAGATAAACAATATATTTGTTCCTTTGTCTCTCTAGTTTTGTCGTTTTCTATGTTTCTCTCCATGTCACTGTAGGATTCTTGAAGCTACGTAAAAGATCATAAAAGGTCTCTTTTTTTTCTCTTTTGTGTTAATGTGGTAGTATTTGTAGCTTCCTCTTGTGATTCTTTCTTAAGATTATTTTATATTTTATCATAGTGTTGAATACTGATATTTGTTGAAACTATTTTGGAAAGTTGACTGCATCAACTTATTTCACTCAAATTTACAGAAACATACATAGGTCTTAATTTTATTCATGTAATATGCTTCCTTGAAACTACTGGCAGTTTTAGAGATTATTATATGCAAAAATCTTTGCAGGAGTGGGAACTCAGGCTGTACTTATTTGAAGGAATAACCTTGAGGGATGCATAGCTGTTAAATTTCAACATCATCCAATGCAGATTTGTCTCCTCAGAACAGAAAACATTGCAACCTAAGATTAAATGAGCAGCTGGTAGAGAGTTTCTGATTTGATCATGTTCCTTTTTTAGACAGACTAATTGTTCTGATTTATGGTTATCACCTGTATTTCATGGGTGCTTGCTTCCAGCTCTAATTGATGGATAATTTTTAACTGCTGCACCTTTAATTGTTCCTTGGATTTCAAAGAGTAGAGAAAACTTAGCTGTTAGCAAATAGGGGCCTTTGCTTAGCTGACCTTTCTTTTTTTGTGTGTTAGAAATGGAAAATTATAATTGTAAATTATAATTGTTATATTGTTTTATTTATTTATTTATTTTTCCTTTTCTAAAATATGAAATTTTACACCATCTATCAAATAGGAATACTATGTTATGTATGTAACGATGACTAGGATTAAAATTATAGAAAAGTCATCTTCAATGTAAAAAAAAAAAAAGGTTACTTCACATCTTTCTAGTATAAGGTAGTTTGACATTTATAACATATAATTGACAGACATAATAGATATTTTACATCATTTTATTATTTGCTCTTGGTTGCCATATAATAACAGCACAGTATTAATAATCCCTTAGTAACTCTCTTTGACTAATGAATTCCTGTCAGAGATGCATAAAATCTTGGTCTGAAGTTTTAAAAAGGTAGACAATCTATCACTTTTTTTTTGTTATGCTATATGAGTGACTTTGTGGACAGTAAGATAGCTATGTTATTTTTATAGAAGCTCTCCTGGTGTGGTGTTTTTTTCCTAGGTGGGCAGCTGAAATCCACAACAACAGATCTCACTCCCCTCCTCAAAGGGAAAGAGGGAGAAAATACAATGAAAAGGACTAATGTGTTGAGATAAGGACCAGGTGATCACTTGACAATTATCATCATGGGCAAAACAGATTCAGCACAGGGAGATTAATGTAATTTATTACCTATTACTAAGAAGCTAGAACAGTGAGAGACTCAAACTAAAACCAACTTCTGCCCCATCCACCCTCTTCTATGTCTTCCCCCCTGAGTGGCATAAGGGAACACAGAATGGGGGTTATGGTCAGTTCATAACGCTTCGTTTCCACAACTCCATGGTCACTCTCTTCCCTTGCTCCAAGGTGGGGTCCCTCACATGTGATAAAGTTCTTCCTGAACTGATGCTGTGTGGGCTTCCCACAGGCAGCAGCTCTTCAAGAACTGCTCCAACTATGAGCTTGTCCACAGGGTCCACCTGTCAGGAGCAAACTGCTCCAACATGGGACCCCCCATGGGAGGCAGCTCCAACAGCTCCCGGAGTCTGTTCTGGCAGGGGCTCTTCACAGGCTGCAGCCTCCTTCAGGCCAGATCCACCTGCTCTACCTTGGGCTCCTCCATGGACTGCAGTGTGGAGATCTGCTCTGCTGTGAGCCACATGGGCTACAGGGGAACAGCCTGCTTCACCATGGGCCCCATGGGCTGCAGGGGGACAGTCTGCTCCACCATGGGCCACTCCACAGGCAGCAGGAAAACTACTCCAGGTGCTGGAGCAACTTCTCCCCTTCTTTCTTCACTGACCTTGGTGTCTGCAGGACTGTTTCTCACTCCTCACTCTCCCAGCTGTTGTTGTACGGTGTTTCTTGTTTGTTTGTTTGTTTGTTCGTTTTTCCCCTCTCTTAAATCTGCTGTCACAGAGGCGCAAACAACCTCTCTTATTATCTTGGCTCTGCCCAGCAGCAGGTCTCTTTTGGAGCTGGCTGAAACTGGCCCTTAACTAACATGGGCAACTTCTGGACTCCTCACAGAGGCCACCCCTGTAGCCCCCTGCTACTAAAACTTTGCCATGTAAACCCATATAGTCATGTTACAGATATTGAAGATAGAATGGATAAAAAGAGAATATAGATTATAAAAATCAATGTTTTTACAAGAGTAACAGTAATGCACAAATATGAGGTAATGAAATGACTTTTTAAATATAAAATTAAATTTTATAGTACATAAAAGAGAATGTATAAGATGTAAGAGGTTACAGGTTGTGTTGAGATGACAGAGAGAAAGATTGAATGGATACTGAAGTGTTTATTAATAGAAGTCACCCAAACTTCATTTACGTTTACAAGAGAAATCAAGGAAAATAGAATTCAGTCAAAGTAGCATTCATGTAGATAAGGTGTTGTTGAAACTGTTGTTAGAACTACAACTAGAAAAGTTTTGAAGACTTAATGATATGTTTTGCATTATTTTGAAGTTAGAGGATAATGTTAATGAATCAATTTAAAAATAAATAAGGATATGCATACAAACATTCTACCTTTGGCCATTCATAAGCCATTCCTGTCAGAATACTCCCTTCTTCTTCACTTTTCCCATTCCCTTCTCCCTTTCCCTTTTCTCTTCACCTTTCCTTTTGTCCTGATTTCAGCTAGGATAGAGTTATTTTTCCTCCTAGTAGCTGGTAGGGTGCTGTGTTTGGGATTTAGGATGAGAATAATGTTGATACCATGATGATGTTTTAATTGTCGCAGAGTAGTGCTTACACTAAGCCAAGGACTTTTCAGCTTCTCACACCGTTCTGCCAGCGGGCAGGCTGGGGGTGCAACAGGAGCTGAAAGGGGACAGAACCAGGACAACTGACCCAAACTGGCCAAAGGAATATTCCATACCATATGATGTCATGCTAAACAATTAATATGGGGTGGCTGGCTGGGGTGGGGGTAACCAGCTGCTTGGGGATAGGCTGGGCATCGGTCAGCAGGTGGTGAGTAATTGTATTGTGCATCACTTGTTTTGTACACACTACTATTAGTAGTACTATTATCATTATTATTATTGATTTCCTTTATTTCCTGTCCTAAAATAAACTGTCTTAATCTCAGCCCACAAGCTTCATTTTTTCTGATTCTCTTCCCCAGAGAGGAAGGGGGAAGGGTGAGAGAAGAGCTGTGTGGTGCTTAGCTGCCATCCGGGTTAAACCACAACACCTTTTTGCTTCCCTGTACATACCAGGTATCATTTTTCAGAGGAGCACATTCTGAACGCTACTGGAACTGTTCACCTAACATTTCAAATGATTACTAAGGTCTCAGATTGTTAAATCCTCACTTCTAATCTATCTACATTTTTATAGGGCTGTTCATATTTTTACTGTGAGACAAATTAATTGCAACAAATGGCAACCAATCCCTCACATAACTATGTACATGTGGCTCCATTATCAGTGGAATAATAGTAATTAAGGAAGATTCACATCCATACATCTCTTGAATACCTCCAGGGATGGGAATCCAGCACTTCTCTGAGTAGCCAGTTCCAATGCTTAAACACATTTTCCATGAAGAAATTCTTCCTAATATACAACTTAAACCTCACCTGACACAACTTGAAGCTGTTTCCTCATGTTCTAAAGCAAGTTTTCCTAAATGCTTGAGCAAGTAAACCATTTAAGTAAAAAAAAAAAAAAATAGATAAATAGATAAATAGATAAATAAATAGTCTCCAACACGCACACACATACCAAAACAGACCTTGGTTAAGTCAAGCTCCTAACTTGTATACACTTGGTTCATGTGCTGCATTAGTGAGCTTGGCCTTTGCTAATGGAAATGAGTGAAAAACAGGTTTATACAGGTCTGTTATGTTCCCATTAACCTAAAAAGCATAGACACTTTCTGTCACTTAAGCGTTCATATTCTGGACATAGCTGCATTAAAAAGTCAACCACTTCTGCCCTTTCTAACTTATATCATTAGAATCAAAGGAAATGACTAAAAAGCTGGTGTACTCCATTTGCATCTTGCAGACCAAGCTTAGCTTGTATTCATGGGAAACATGTCCTTATGGTTATGAATATTCATGCTTTAAAATGGTAGTCTTTGTGAATAGTTGTTCTTCTTTAGCCCCTTGCTTCCTTTTTGATTTTCAGCATTTGTTTGATATTTCATAATTGTATCCTTTCTGTCAGTAAACAAACGTGGGCACGGCCCTATAGTAAAGTCTGCATTAAGGTTCTCCAACCTGTAACTCTTGCAAGTAAAAAAGTTATGACCTCAAATTAATTAGACAGTGCCTTAAAAAAAAAAATAATAAAAAAATAATCAAAGGCATACATAAAGAGGATCCCTAGAAACACTTAGAGATGCTGAAGGATTTTTTTATGTACTTTGTGTCTCTGTATGGTTTCAATAATAATAATAATTATTATTTTTAAACCTAATTTTTCCAAGTATGTATATAAGGTTAGCTAGCAAACACACTATGAAGAAACTTGTGTTTGTGAATATAGCAAGGTCTGAAAGTTGAGGGTATAAAATTACCTCAACTCTACTTTTAATGGTTTTCTATTTCAGTTGCTTTGTTTGCTTTTTCATGCAAACCAGACCGGACAGTCTCTCAGACCAGATAGTCTCTTTTACTGTTTTGTGGATAAGTTCCAGAGACAATGCCTGCACGTCAATCACATACTTGCAAATTTCTTAGAATGTAAGTTACTCTTCTTTTTGGTGGAAAGGATGCAATTGCATGCCACTGATCAGGTCAATATGTTGATCCTGGACTTCCAAGCATTACCTCTAGCTTACCCAAGCTTTCCTTTTTGAAAATCAAAAATCTTACGATCATCATAATATTAAAAGATACACTGCAGCATCTTGAAATAGTATACTAGAGAAAATAGCACATGAAGAAACTAATTCATCAATATGGTCTGTTTTCTCTTTGGACTATGGGTGATCTTTCCCTCCAGTTTTGAATCTTCACAGTACTGCTACAGCAGAGATGAGCATATTGTAGAAACTTCACAGTGTGGACTTGCAGTATTGTAGAACTGATGAAATAAGTTGTGGTATTAAGTAATAGTATTAAATACTGTATGGCATTAAAAACAGAGTACAATTGTT
Source organism: Anser cygnoides (assembly GCF_040182565.1). Lineage (NCBI taxonomy): Eukaryota > Metazoa > Chordata > Aves > Anseriformes > Anatidae > Anser > Anser cygnoides. The sequence goes on along the minus strand of NC_089912.1, from coordinate 52,368,015 downwards.
TTCTGTATGTAGCCTATAAAAAAAAAGAGATAAAGAGAATGCTGAAAAAAGATCAGATTGATTGACGTGTAAAATTTAATTTGGACTTCATTGAAACCACGTGTGTGAAACATGAAGTAATAAATACTCTGTACAACATACAGAGAAGGAGATGAGAGGTCAACATTTAGTCTGAAGGTTTTATGTAGCCCCTTTTGAATAGCATAAATTGAGAATAAATCAACCAGTTAAAAAGAGCTAAAAGTTTTTAAAGAGATGGGAATCATGACCTAGGTGCTCCTTGTACCTTGTTACTTTCTTTTTCCAAATGATGGGTGAAAAACTGTTGCTCTACCAGCAGTTGGCTTAAGATGACCGTTGCATTAAAATGCATGCTAGGTTCATATTATAACACTTCTTTGCTGTTATGCAGGTGCTGTTGAGGAAGGTCTGCAAATTACAAATTTGTCAGTTTAAAGAGACTGTCAAGCTTGTCACTTGTGAGGAAAAGAAAATGTGCAATTATCAGGAACAAAGTTCGAGGTGATGTCTTTGCTAAAGTGCAGAATGATAATAGTAGCAAATAAGCAAGAATATGAGCAACCTTCACCTGAAAATTACAAACCTTGTTGCAATACCTTACAGTACTGCTAACCACCCCTGACTGTCCCTCTGCTCACTGTCCTGTGTTGATTATTTTCAGTGCTAATGTCAATACTGCTAAAAGAAGCCAACACTCATTGTAATTAACTGTCAACTCTTAAACATGACATTCAGCCTCCTGTTTTTAAGGTTACTTTCTTTTGCAAGAGGATAACATGGAAAATAACTGTTTCTTTGAGGAAGTTACAGATATAAAAGGAAGAAGAAGAAAACTCTCACTACTTCATAAGGTGATTTCCCCTCAGATGAAGTTATTAGAAATACATCAACAGAGAAGGACTGTTTTCTGGGTAGCCATTGTTGGAGGTTATGTGATATGTGCTGAACAGAGTTTAGCAGTGGAGTTTTTGCTGTCTTGTAATTTTAACTGAGGCTCTTGTTTACATTTTTTTTTTCCTTTTTATTTTTTTTTAAATATATCAACAGTGTTTAAATAGAATGAACAGAAAATGCAAAGCAAACCAAAACTTCCTTCTTTATCCAACATAGCAGCAATATTTTCACTTGCTAACTGGTTTAACTTTACTTTGTAACTACAAAAAAGAAGTGATAAGCTCATATATAGAATCACACAGCAGCCCTAAGTGGAAGAGATCTTTAAAGATCCTAAAGAAAAGAGATTCTAGATTATCTAGCACCCTGTCCAGCTGTATCTTCAAAACTTTCACAGATAGGGATTCTACCACTTCTGTGGGGAGTTTGTGCTACTGATTGATTATTCTCACTGTAAAAAGTTTCTTTCTTAAATAAAGTGGAAACCTCTCCTGGAGTATAAAAGTTCAGATACTCAAAAGGAAGACTATGCAGAAGATTATTTTTGATTTCATACAAAATTCAGTCAGATTTCAGTTTCTCTCTCTCTCTCTCTCTTTTTTTTTTTTTTTTTTTTTTTTTACCTAAACTTTAATATAGAACATTTCAACTCTTACCAGATAACAGTACACCAATTAAGATTTTTTCTTTTTTTTTCCTGGTAAAATATAAAAGCTCCTCTGCTTAATTAAAACTCATAAAACAGGTAGAAACTATACTTTAAAGCAGCAGTATTTTACAGACATCTGCTTTGATTCTGAATTTTTCATAAGATGAAAGGCTGAATCCAAATAATTAAATTGAGCTTGCACTCCTTTCCACTGCTGCCTCGATTTCATTCTCACTAAAAATATACACACAGTATATTAATACATATATTAGATTCTTCTGTTTAAAAATACAACCATATACCAGTCATTATATTTGTCTGCCTTCTAAGAAACTGAACAGTTCCAATACAAGTCAATAGATTTTGAAGGAGCTCATCATTAACAAGGATTTGGTAGTTGAAGTTTATTAGTACACATGGATGCTTAATATTTCCATACATATTTTTATGTTTGTAAGTATGTACGTTTGTGCATACAAGTATATGTGTACATATGTATGTGTGCAGCACACACAGAACAGGTTGATCTGATAAAGTCACTGAACCTCATGAGTAATTAGAAGTCTAGCTCAGATTTCAGACATAGTGTCTCAAAATTACAGGGAATTTTTGACTAAAGGCATCTGGGCTTTAGAGCTTGCTAAATGTATAAAAAAGAAATCACAGCTGCATGTGTCCCTTGCTTCTTCCTGCTCAACTCCTTCCATATTTTTATTACTATTATTATTGTTATTATTATTGATGTTGTTGTTACATTTTATGTACATAAATTTTCATTGTACATGTACATTTTCATGTACATACATTTTCATTTTACATTGGTACTGCATGTAATAAAGATATAGGAAATTGAAGAACAGATCTCATGGAGATCTACAACTTTTCCTAAATATTGCTTAATATTATATTATCCTTGGACTGAAAAGAAAGGCACTACAGAGAAAGAAAGTTTTCATGAAGGAATACAAATCTAGCTTGACAATGTAAAAAATGTTTGGTATTAAGATCTTAAATTTAATCTAGTTCTAATATTCAAAATTATTTTAACTGTAGTATCTTGAAATAATTTATTAATTAATGTTATTTACTCTAGTCAAAAGCATGAAGACATAAGGATAGAGAAGAAAATACAATTAATTTCTAGAGACTTGGTGAACTGATATAATGCCATGATATAATGCCAGGCTAAATCTGGTAGTTAAGCACCATGTAGCCACTCACTCAATCACTCCGCTCCAGCAGGATGGGGGAGAGAATTGGAAAGATAAAATGTCAGAAAACATGCATCAAGATAAGACAGCTTACTAGGTAAAGTAAAAGCTGCTTGTGCAAGCAAAGGAAAACAGGAAATTGATTCAATACTTCCCATCACCTGAAGTTCCGACATTCATCCACTTCCAGGAAAGCAGGGCTCATCAAGTGTAATGGTTTCTTGGGAAGACAAATGCCATCTTTTCAAAAGTCTCCCCTTCCTCCTTCTTTCCCCCAGAAAGAATCATAGTATATTCCAAGACGGAAGGGACCCACAAGCATTATCAAGTCCAACTCCCGGCTCCACACTGGACTCCCTAAAAATTAAAGTATATGTCTGAGAGTGTTTTCCAATGAGTGTTTACTCATTGAAATCTGTAGGTCATGGCAGGCTTGGTGCAGCGACCACTTCCTTGGGGAGCCTGTTCCAGTGCCTGAACAACCTCTCAGTGAAGAACCTTTTCCTAACATCCAGCCTGAAGCTCCTGTAATCTGAAACACAACAATATATGGGCCACTGTGAAGAAAATTAACTCTATCCCATCCAAAACTAAGACACACAGAAATATTATCAATACTCGATTCAATATCATGACCATGAACTTAAAGTTTTATTTGTTTGTTTGTTTTTTTGTTTTTATGATAATGAATAAAATGCCATATTGGAGTTGTTGAAATTCCATGGATTTCATTAGTTAACACCAGTGAAGCTTCTGGATGAGATCTTTAGCATTGCTTGGGAGAAAAAAAGATGATATATAAATACGAATCTATATATATATATATGTATATATATCCACGTAGTGGTTTTACTAGAGTGGGCAGCCTAGCTCCATCACAGCCACTCTCACTCCCCCTCATTAAAGTGAAAGAAGGAGAAAATACGAGGCAAAGGGCTCAAGGGTTTAAATAAGGGCTGGGAGATCACTCAACAATTATCATAAGTGGCAAAACAGACTCAGAGTAGGGAGATTACTAAAATTTTTTGCCTATTATTAACAAGCTAGAGAAGTGAGAAACAAAGGAAATAAACCAAGAACACCTTCCCCCCATCCGCCCTCTTCCACCTCCTCTCCCCGAGTGGTGCAGGGGTATGGAAGAGTGGGTGTTGTGGTCAGTCTATAGCACTTTGTCTCTGCCGCTCCTTCACAGTCACTCTCTTCCCTGCTCCAATGTGGGTCCCACGGGATGCCATCCTTCCTGAACTGATCCTGTGTGGGCTTCCCACAGGCAGCAGCTCTTCAAGAACTACTCCAAATATGAGTCCTTACCATGGGCTCCATCCAATAGGAGCACACTGCTCCAGCCTGGGTCACCCACGGGCAGCAGCTTCTGCCAGGTTGCTACTGGCTTCTGTGTGGTTCCCTCTCCATGGGCTACAACTCTGGCCTGCAATCTGCTCTGGTGGGCATTCCCCACAAACCACAGCCTCCTTCAGGGCAGATCTACCTGCTCCACTTTGGGGTTCTCCATGGGTGGTACACCGTGGTACAACATGGGCTGAAGGGGACCAACCTGCTTCACCATGGTCCTCTCCACAGGCCACAGGGGAACACAGGCCTCATGGTCCTCTCCAGAGGCCACCTCCTTCCCCTCCTTCTTCACTGACCTTCATGTCTGCTAGGCAGTTTCTTACTCCTCACTCTTCCAGCTGATGTTATGCCGCAGGTTTGGTGTTCATCCTTCCTTCCTTCCTTCCTTCCTTCCTTCCTTCCTTCCTTCCTTCCTTCCTTCCTTCCTTCCTTCCCTTCCTTCCTTCCTTCCTTCCTTCCTTCCCTTCCTTCCTTCCTTCCTTCCTTCCTTCCTTCCTTCCTTCCTTCCTTCCTTCCTTCCTTCCTTCCTTCCTTCCTTCCTTCCTTCCTTCCTTCCTTCCTTCCTTCCTTCCTTCCTTCCTTCCTTCCTTCCTTCCTTCTTTCTTTTCTTTTCTTTTCCTTTTCTTTTCCTTTTCTTTCCTTTTCTTTCCTTTTCTTTCCTTTTCTTTCCTTTTCTTTCCTTTTCTTTTCTTTTCTTTTCTTTTCTTTTCTTTTCTTTTCTTTTCTTTTCTTTTCTTTTCTTTTCTTTTCTTTTCTTTTCTTTTCTTTTCTTTTCTTTTCTTTTCTTTTCTTTTCTTTTCTTTTCTTTTCTTTTCTTTTCTTTTCTTTTCTTTTCTTTTTTTCTTTTCTTTTCTTTTCTTTTCTTTTCTTTTCTTTTCTTCCCTTCCCTTCCCTTCCCTTCCCTTCCCTTCCCTTCCCTTCCCTTCCCTTCCCTTCCCTTCCCTTCCCTTCCCTTCCCTTCCCTTCCCTTCCCTTCCCTTCCCTTCCCTTCCCTTCCCTTCCCTTCCCTTCCCTTCCCTTCCCTTCCCTTCCCTTCCCTTCCCTTCCCTTCCCTTCCCTTCCCTTCCCTTCCCTTCCCTTCCCTTCCCTTCCCTTCCCTTCCCTTCCCTTCCTTCCCTTCCCTTCCCTTCCCTTCCCTTCCCTTCCCTTCCCTTCCCTTCCCTTCCCTTCCCTTCCCTTCCCTTCCCTTCCCTTCCCTTCCCTTCCCTTCCCTTCCCTTCCCTTCCCTTCCCTTCCCTTCCCTTCCCTTCCCTTCCCTTCCCTTCCCTTCCCTTCCCTTCCCTTCCCTTCCTTCCCTTCCCTTCCCTTCCCTTCCCTTCCCTTCCCTTCCCTTCCCTTCCCTTCCCTTCCCTTCCCTTCCCTGAATTATTTAATTTTGTAGAGCACTGAGTTAACAGACTTTTCAGCAGTTTTACTTGAAAAGTAGTTCTATTGAAGGACTAGCTGTATGCATGAAATTGAAGATTTTCTCAAAATAAAGTAAAAATAAAAATAAAAATGTCTTTATATGAGACAAGGGTCTGTCAGTGTCTGTTAATTCCCATTATTTTACTAGTTTCCCTGGCTTAAAATCTATCCAAAGACTGGACGGAGTTTGTATTGTATATAACTAAAAAAGAAATGTGTATTAACTGTTACCAAACAATAACTTCAGATTCAAGGACCAAATTTGAAGTTAACATGTTGTATTTCAGAAATGGCCATGTGACTTGCAAATTCTGTGCACCATACTATCGAGAAGTCTATATCTGCATTAATGGTTTCATCTCTGTTGCTTTATTGATTGCCTAAATGACTGTGCATTTCTGCTCTAGTAGATTTTGTGCTGGAAGAAAATTCAGTTTCATTTTGCAAACAAGCTAGCATTTTTCATGACTTACAAAATATATTGCTACATCATGTTAAAGCAAATTCTGCTGGAAATGCCTTTTGTACATGTTCAGGAACACTGAAAGAATATATATGTCTCAATGAATTCTAGAGCACAGAGTTAGTAGAATTTGTATTCAGGTATCTGTGAAATACAGATGATATAGGTGACAGAACAAAAAGGACAGTGAACCTATATGCAGTAGGATTGCATATAGAATACATAATAGGCAATTGCCTAAAGAACAGCCTACATGCTAGCTTCCCTGTATGTGAAATAATTTATTTTGCCTAGTTTTGCTGTTGTTGTTGTTTGTTATGTTTATTGTTTTAGTCTGGTTATTTTCTGTCCATTTGGATATATATATATATATATTCCTGCTAATAAAGTATATCAAGTTTATCCAGTTTTATTTCTGAGGGGGTAGGGAGTGGTGGTAATTAAATATAAGTACAATAGTTTTCACGCACACACACACACACAAAAAAAAGAATGGATGAGATGTAGCTCAAATTGATAAGTTAATATGTGTGTAAATTGCCGTTTATTTTCTTTCTTTTTTTTTAAGTGTTCTTCAGGTAGTGGTTATGGTTTATAAAATGTGGTACTTCATGATACCTGGCTGATCACTGATCAGTTTTATTATGATTTCTGAGAAAGAAATAATGGCAGACCCTAAAATGTAAGTTACTGGTATACTTGCAGGATACTCTCAAGCATCCAGGATACTCTCTCTCTTTTGATGATATAAACACCGCATACTTTTTGGCTATTTAGTAAACCTTTCTTTGAGAACCTCAGTTATTTCACATAACTTGTTAAACAAATTATTCTTGACTTACACTTTCCACTTTGAGGTATTAGCTCTTCAGAAACTTCAGTTATACATAGCACTGAGTTTGGTAATTTTCTACTTGACCTTATTAAATGCATTCGGGACATCCTTGGTTTCTGTCAAACTGAGTGAGAATAAATCAGATTTATCATCTAATAAAAATTGAAATATTGTTAGTTTATTTTAGAGGAAATAATTCTTAGACAAATGGCCATAGAAACTATAGATTTATTTTACTGATAGCTACAACAGATTCTGCATATTTCCTTCACAATGAAGTTCTTTATAACAAAAATTCCTTTTCATATGTTAGAGATATTTAAGAAATCAGATTATTCTATGGCATAGAAAATATGTTAGTGCCATAAACACCTTGGAATAAGATCACCATGATTTTTGCCTAAATGAATGTGTATATTATCTGTTTGGGAAAGTGTGTTTTTGTCTGCCAGGATGTTATAAAAATTTCACAAATATGCTACTTGCAAAGCCACAAAATTTGAACCTTCTACATTGATTTTTATTCCACGATCCACAATTTTTCATAACATTAAGACATAAAAAGTCTTCCACAGAATTCCAGCCTCATTTATAACAATGAACAGACAGCAGAAAGGAAAAAAAAAAAAAAAGTATTCTGTTTCATTTGTACTGAATGACTTGGAACAAGGGTAATGGGCTGTACTCTTCACTCTGCTGCATATATTATGCATTTAATACTATGCACAACTATGTTTTTATATTCAAGGTCCACTGCTGCATACTTTTTTCCAAAGAGCTAAGGGAGAGATGTTAACTCTCTGCTGCTGTTGTACCAGTGATATGTAACAATGGTCAGTCACTTTCTGAGTGAAAAGTGTGTGGACCCACTATTGTCATTGCTGTAGATAAATACTGCTTTGCAGTTGTTAACTTTTTGTTTGTTTGTTTGTTTTTTAATAAAATAAAGTAAAATATGAATTTACTTTAATAATGAATGTTGCAAATTCAACTAGACATTACAGAAAATCTCAAATAATAAACTGTCACGAAAATTTTATAATATTTTTGAAGTAACAACTATTTAGCTTAGGTTTTCACTAAATTCCCAAACATTTAGATAAAGTCAGAAGTAGTGAAACTGTTAATTTCTTTCAATGTCTTACTTGGAAATTTTCAGAAGAATAGTAATAGTTGAGATATAGAAATCCAGAGGATTAATTAATTATTTATATTAGAATAATAAACTAGTCCTAGCAGTAATAATCATGCAGACAATGATAATAATTAGAGCATGGACAAAAAATATATAAATAATCTATGTCTTTTCTGATTTTTATCTGTTTATAACATAGACTGCAAGATCCTTTCAAAAGCTGGTTCTGCTTTATCAATAACACTCCAGTATGTAATCCTAGCTGTGCCTTATGAATACATTTTTTCTTTTACCAATCATTCTCTTTCCCGTAAAATAAATTGCCTAAATTTTAATGAAAATATTCAATAAAGAAGCTTTCTGAAGTGAAATGCCAGACAGAAAACTTGGTTTGGTTTAAATGGATGTCATACTTTTTTTTTTTTATTATTTGAAAAAAAATGCTCCTACAAATGTAGTTTTCTCCTGAAATGTACTTTGAATTTCAGAACAGTTCAGTGGAACACCTTATATGTATAAATACCTCACTCCGTTAAGACATGGCAGAGTTCTATTAATTGTATGACAGTTGTTGTGTAGGAAAATCCACAGTAGTTTTTTGTTTGTTTGTCTGTGTTTTTTTGGTTCTGCTTTTTTTGTTTGTTTGTTTCTTTGTTTGTTTTTTTCATTTTGGTTTTCTTGTTGCTGTTGTTTGGTTGGCTCCTTTGGTTTGTCTGTTTGGTTGATTGGTTGGTTTTGTTTAAAGTAATAATATGAAAATACATTGAATTACGTTTTAGTGCTAAGGGTATCATGACTGATTGATAACCCTTAACACCAGAGTTTGCCAGTGATAATCTGTGAATCATAAAATTACAGCTTTGCCCCTAATACTTTGGTTTCAAGGAAACTATAATACTGTCTTACAAAAGATAAAAATAAATAGATAATAGGTAAATAAATAGATAATAAAATATAAATAAATAAAAGAAACAAATAGTGTAAAAAAATCCACTTCAATTTCTACCATTCACTTATTATTTAACAATGACCAGTGAAATATGTACGCTTCTTTAATTTTTTTTTTTTTTTTTTGTCAGAAAGCATATATTTCCTTAACTAATTTTCTAGCTTTTTGGAGAGTAGAATCATAATTTTCTATTTAATCTTAAATTGAGGAAATTATTTCAAATCAAGGTTAAAATACAGGGTTCCATAAGAAAATATCTGCTAAAATCTCTAGTATGCCAGTGATCAGGTCTGCCCATCATCAAGGAAAATATAGAAGGAAGGGCATAGATGTGAGTCTTTACCACACATAAAGACAGCATCCCACTGGATTCAGTGAATTGCTTTGAAATGTTAGGTTTCATTCCAATTTGGATTTATTTTTATTATTTTAAATTGAAATCAAAACTTATGTATTTGTTTTTGAAACGGATTTCCAAATCCTTCACTTTCCCTCAGTTTCTATGTTTTTAATATAAGACTGGACCAAAATTTTCACAGTTATTTTATTAATGTGTTGATGCTAAGAAGTAAATTATTGTAGTGAAGTGAAATTGCAGGGTAGTAAGTTAAAAAATGAATAAAATAAAATAAAATAAAATAAAATAAAATAAAATAAAATAAAATAAAATAAAATAAAATAAAATAAAATAAAATAAAATAAAATAAAATAAAATAAAATAAAATAAACAACAATATTTCAATCTACACTTCCCGTTTTTGTTTAAGTTGTGTACAGAGACAAGAAGTATTCATGCCTGAACTAATGCTGTTGGTTCACAGTTCTAATTTAATGTTGACTAATGAGCAAACACTGATGAATTTTGCTTATCAGGATGAAACACTGTGGATACAGGTTTAATTTTCAGATGCAGGCAGATGTAAAGGAACAAAAACTAAAAATGGTTTTCACATTAAAGTACATACCCATTCTTACTTTAAAAAACTATCTAATTATCAATTGTGTATTTAAATGAAGGTGTTTGTTTGCTGACAAAATGATTCTAATCAAAAAATAAGAATGGACAGAGTCATTTCAAAATGATCTAGCCAACTGAGTACTAAACTACATGACAGCAGATTAAATTCAGCATGCATAAGTGGAAGGTGATGGTATCTGGAAACAGTGTATAAACAATTTTACTTTGCCTGTTAACAGACTTTCAAAACGTTAAGTGCATTCATGTTCAAAAGTCAAACAAGATTTAGATTAAAAACCTATATGGAGGTATGCACATAGTGGACTGTACATGATTTCTAAAACTTTGTCAAAGAGTACTTAGGTCAACTGATAGAGACCCAGACATTAGGATTCCTCAGTTTGACAAGTTCAAGGCGTTGTGAGACGTCTGTCTTCTGCCTGATGATATTTTTTAATCCATATTCTGAAAAAAAAAAAAAAAAAGAAAAAAGGATAAATATTCTATTTCTAGTGCTACAAATGTTTGTTTCCATTGACAGAGATTTAAAATATTAGAAAGAGAAAAAAAAAAAAGAGAAAAAAATAAGAGATTCAAGAGAAGTAATGAAAAAACTTGTAGTATGTCAAGTGTTATTATGATCAATCGCTTTTATTTGTTTGGAATCTTTATAGTGGGAGAGATGTAAGGCTGCACTTATCTGAGAAATATTAGAACTGTATCACTGTCTCTAAGCTTGGACAAAGAACCATTGTGCAGTTCCACTTATTATACTTCTTTGTTTATAGGTTAATATGTGTTCAGTTGTCTCTCTTGTTATCACTTTGCTCTAAAGACAGCAATTGCTCTTTCCCCAAGCTCAAAATAATTCAGAAGCCTATATTTTGTTTGTTAGTTTTGTTTGTTTCCTTACTATAAGATAAATTAACCAAAGTAAAAAATACGTATCATCTAATACACCTCTTTTATTTAAGTTGAATGATAAAAAAGTAATCTGTTAAATGATACATACTTATGTATGGTTCTGTATTACCACATTATCTGTGAAACTGGTGAAGTTAGTGAGAAGAAAATAATTAAAAATTTCAAAATTATAACCCACCTACCTACATAACAGTATTGCAAAGTAATCAGTTATACTGTAGCCTGCAGTTGCATAACATCTGTTCCTCTGTGTCAGTGAAATATTGGGACACCAGAACATTATATTCTAGTGAAATGTTTTATACAAGACAATGGCCTTGAGAGATTTAAATTTAGTGTTTCTAATGTATTTTCATCATAATCTAAGTGAAGACCGTAATACTCTAGCTAGATTAAAAAAAAAAAAAAAAGTTTGCATATATCAATTAACTAAACACCAGTCAAATAACCCTCCTGTTCAAAATACTAATAGATTTCATGAAAATTAAAAAGATTGCAAAATGCAGTATACCTTTTTATCTCCAGCATTACTCTTTAACAGTTAATAAGTAATGTCCCATCAAAACTAACATAGACAGTAGGCTAAAGGAAGGCAACAAAAGAAGAATAAAATCAGTACCAAGGTAAAAATAACAGATTTTGAAGTGCAGGCATCAGTGAGGAAAGTTTGATTTGGTAAGGATGAGGTAATATTCTAGCAGAGTATAAAGACTTTTGCTATTTTTTAAATGAAACTTCTAGGGATTTATTTTAGCAATTATAAACTTATTGAATATAACATCGCTTTCTGGAAGCCTTATATATCATTCTTAGAGGTATTTTTTCCTCTTCTTGGATAGCAAAGTACAACTTGGATACCAAAGTACAACTGTATTATTTAATAGAACACTTTATACAGTAGCAACATAAACAGTCTTGTGCTTTTGTAAGTTTTGAATTCAAGGTACTGTGAACATTGATAGGTGATCTGTAATCTCCTTAAAAGCTTGCAATGAGATCACTGACTCAGAGATTCGTGCTGGGAAATATGATTTACTTGTGTTCACTGCTGAACTTCTATGAAGTTAAAAAGAATTCCTTATCCAACAGGGCAGACAATTTTCTTGTACAGGTGGCAAGGAATGGGAAAGCCCAAAATAAATTCTGAGAGACATACAATGAAAGAAGTATAGATCTCATGGTGAGCTGTCACCATGGGTAAGTCACCCTGATTTTTCATGCTCTCTTTTTGTCCATTTTAAACAAGTCACGTGGAAAAAAAAAAAAAGGAAGATAGAATTTGGTAAAATATGCTTCCATAGTCCTGTATAATTAGATTGGATTAATACAGATGGTTTTTATTATTATTTTATTCTTTTTTCTTGTTATGCTACCTCCTACTTAATTGGACTACTTTCACTAGAGTTACCTGTGCAGTTACTTTGCTTCATTGTCCCTGAGATGTACAGTTAAAAGTGTCTTTAGTTTACGGTCTACTTCTAAGTATAATCTGGCATCTTAGCTTCTTGCTTATTAATAATAAATAAATGTCTAATTAATCTCCCAAGTATTATCACTTCCAGAAACCAGGGGGAGAAGAGAGAGAGAGAAAAAAACACTATTCTATATGTATATACATAGAACTGAGAAAAATGTGGAAAAACAAAAACAAAACAGTTACTGAAAAGCAAAAAAAAAATTAAAAAAAAAAGTTACTACTTTTGAAATGCATGTTTTGAAGAAAAAAATGAAGATTTTGAACAACAACAACAACAAAAAAAAAAACTGTTTCTAAACAATATCAGTGAAGATAAGAATATTTTTCTTTCTTAGGAGTTACAAGTCCATATCTTGTGTTGGGAAATATCATAGAATAATAGAATGTTTGGGGTTGGAAGGGACCTTAAAGATCATCTAATTCCAACCCCACTGTCATGGGCAGGGATACATTCCACCAGACCAGATGGATTTAAAGCCCCATCCAACCTGGCCTCGAACAGTTCCAGGGATAGGGCATCCACAGCTTCTCCAGGTACCACGTTCCAGTGCATCACCACCCTCACAGTAAATAATTTCTTCTTTATATCTAATCTAAGTCTACCCTCTTTTACAAAAAATGGTTGATGAAATAAATTGGGAAAGAAACAGTATAATGACTTTTATTCTGAAGGTGATAGCTGTTGAATCTCTTTCAGCTCAAAGTTGGAAAATCTCAAACATCAAAATTAACACTGTTATAGTGTACTAAATTCCTATCTGATAGGCATTTTCTATATTGTGCCTGTATTAATTCAAATAATGTGGTGTTTTCCAGATTTGGATGATATATTTAGAGAGGAATTTACAGGGATTACTCTGAAAAATTACAGGATACAGTTACAAAGTAAAAAATAATATCTAGAATAATTGTGATTAGAAAACCTAAAAATGTAATTTCTTTCTACAGAATAGGGATAAAATTGTGATGGTTTTACTGAGCTGGGCAGCTGAGCTCCACCACAACCTCTCTCTCACTCCCCCTCCTCAAAGGGAAAGAAGGAGAAAATATGACGAAAAGAGCTCAAAGGTTGAGATAAGGACAGGGAGCTCACTCAACAGTTATCATCATGGTCAAAACAGACTTGGCACAGGGAGATTAATGAAATTTATTACAAATCGTAATTTATTGAAATTTATTCAATTTTATGAATTTGTAATCCTGCTGATTTCACTGGAATTTTACAAGACTGAAATCCAAGGTGAAATCAAATCCAAGGTGAAATCAAAAGTGAAATAAGAATGTGGAATTTACTTCTTCAAAGGATGTGAGCTGTAAAAAAGAAAAAGAAAATTTCAAAAAATAATAAAAAGTCATTCATACTCTTCAGCTATGAAGAAAGAACTAAACTGTAGTAGCTTTGGACATCAAATTAGGTTTATTTGCATGATGTCTCTTGCTTTTTTTTTAAACTAAGTATGCTCTGAGTTCTCTTAAAACGTTCAGCTGAGTTGATAATGCTGATAATAACAAAATATCTTTTAAAGACTGCATGGATTTTGCAGCTGGAGCCCTCTGTGAATAGGTTAGAATACTACAACCACATCAAACAGTGAAAAATCTCTTTCCCCATTCTCTTTTCACTTCTTCTTGTAATTGTGGTCATTCATTCTAAGAGTTTTGAATATTCTGATCATTGATCCTTTGAAATAACAATTGAATAAACCAATGGAAGTATTCAAGATAAAGGGAACAAATTATGAGATGATGAGAGCTCAAATCAAAATATCTGCATATGGATAGAAAGGACAGCATATATCTTGAATCATAGTCATGGTCTGAATATGTAAAACAAGTAAAGAACTACAGGCATAATACAAAGGCATAATGCGGGTAGTCACAGTGGCTGAGAAAATGAGATATGTTCAGAGCTCAAATATAGGCAAGAAGTCAAAATGCTTTTGTTAACTATGCTGAACCTGGTGTGAAGATAACTATCTTTGTCTAGGAGATTCAATGTGGACCCAGCTAGGCTTGCAATAGGGTAATAAAGTCATTAAAATTGTGTGTGGAAAATATCTGGATTGAAATTATAATGGAGAAAAAGATAACCTTACTAGATTTGGCGAGCACTTTGGGACTGCTGTAGATAGAAAAAAATGAAGGGAATTCTCTGAGGAAAGAAAAATTTCCAAAGTAGAAATTAGTCAAGAAAAGAGTTATGGAAGAAAAAGTACTGACTATTTTGCTAGTCAAAGATCATAGAATCATAGAATGGTTTGGGTTGGAAAGGCCCTTAAAAATCATTTAACTCCAACCCCAAAGATAATGCATTCTGTCTCTGAGATTTGCATGCAAAACTGTTAAAAGAAATTATCAGTGATTATTGGAGAATGTTATCACATGATGCCAATGACTGGAGAAAGAAACATAATGGAAAAAGAGGTAGTAGACGGAAAAGGAAATGGTGTTCAAGGATGGACATTTTTTAGTATGAAAGCCTAAGAGAGTCTGACCTCATATTCTCTAAAACCTTTTTCAATAGGTTGCTGAGATCACCCAGAAACTATTTCTGGCAGACAAACACATATAGCACAGTCCGGTACGTCAACACCTGTCCCATACAGGGGAGTCCCAGCTTGGGAATAGCAATCACGTGCATCTCACAGGTCCTTAGACAATAGGACAGCAGGACCAGACCTGTTGCTGACACCCTTGCTTGTGGAGCCCAGGACATGGAGTTTTCTTTGCTGCCCAGGGTCACTGCTGCCTCATGGCCAAGCTGGTGTCCTGGAACCCTGACGACTTTTTTGCAGAGCTACTCTCAGCCAGTCTGTCCTAACTTGTCTTACTGCAGAACTTCAGCCACCTAGGAGCCAGACATTGTGTTTGGTTTTGGTGAACTTCCTGGGGTTCCTGTTTGGCTGCTTCCCCAGCCTGTACACCTATATGCCTCTGAATGGCAGCCTTGTCCTCCAGCGTAATTACTATTCCTTTCAGTTTGGTGTCTTCTTTACACTTGCTGAGAGTGCCCTCAGTCCCTTTGGTTACATCATTAATAAAGATGTTTGGCTCCAGTATTGACTCCTGAAGTCACTAGTAATCATATTTTGTATGGCTCATCATACCATCATGAACTTCGTGGTTTAGCTGATTTCCTACCAACTTTGTAATCCACTTACCCAGCACATAACTCCCCTATTTGACTATAAGGATTCTTTGGGAGTCCATATCAAAGACATTTCTAAAGTCAAGGCAGACAATATCCAGCACTTTCCATCACCCCCTGAGACAGTCACCTTATTATAGATGGCAGACAGGTTTCTCAGACATGGTTTGCCACAAGTTATTTATCAGCAACAATCCATCTTAGCCAAACAGGATTGAGTTTATTGCATTTTGGCACCAGTGAAAGAAAGTATATGAACTACATCACCAGGGAATTAGGAAGAGCTCGAGAAAATAAACTTATCAGCAGGATTTATATATCCCCTTGAGGAGCTCAAGTGATGTTTTGGACAACTGAAAAGTGTAAATACACAGGAAAAAAATACAGATTAAACACTCATTCAGATTAGACTGTGGTCTTAAAAAGGGTCTTAAAAATTTGAGCCTTTTTTTTTCTTTTTTTTTTTTCTTTTTTCTGAAAGAATGCTTTATTCTGAAGAATGTTTTCTTCAATCAGGACTTCATAAAAGGAATAGGTTATGTTAGCCTTTTTCCCTGTTTAGGTAATTTACACAATTACTAAATGCAATAATAAATATTACAGCAAGCATAGATAGCATCTTTTGTGTAGGTGTTTAAGGTGATTCATCAGCTCAATGGCTGAACTGTTACTCTTCTCTAATTATATGAATGTAATATTCATAAAGACTGCTACATTTAACAGCAGCAGAGGATCTAGATGTAGATATCCATGTTTCCTGCAGTCAAAGAAAAACATCTTTAAATACAATCTTTTATCCTAATCTGTTACCCTTTTATAATTTTACATGGGAGAAAATGAATAATCATTAGCAATAATAAGCATCCTACTTCACTGTGAGTTTGAAAATGCATAAATACTCCATCGCATTATGAAATCTCAGCTGTGATTATGAAGTGTAACAAAGACAGATGTGCAGAATTAGTTCGTCATAAAATTTAATTAATTGTAGTTGAGATACTAATTCAATAAGTATTCTGGTTTTGTATTTTTCCTTTGCTTGAGGAAAATGAAAAGTTACACACACAAGTACAGAGCTATTTTTATATACTTAAGGCATTTTCAAATCTGACCTCAATAATGACTCTTATAAACAGTGTAAAACCAAGACTGATATTATGATTTTATTTTTATTTTTATTTTTATTTGTTTTACAGTGATATTATATGCATCATGAAGAAATACAGAATTTCCCTGCAAAGATTACACAAACTATTTTTAAAAACTGTTTAGAACCAAATGACAGATCAGAATAAATTAACTACATTCTTAGTTTTAGGCTTCAGAAACCTTTCGAAACCCAGAACTTGGAAGTGAGTTACCTAACTTTCCTTCCTGCATGATGTATGAGGAAAGGTCAAAATCTCCCACAAACAGATTCCATTTGATACATTGTTCAGGAAGATAATGATATTCAGAATTTCATCAGAAGATTCCTAGAACTAGAGAAAAGAATCACAGAAGTACAGAATCACAGAATGGTAAAGGTTAGAAGGGTCTTCTGGAGGTCATCGGGTCCAACTGCCCTGCTCAAGCAGAAACACCTAGAGCCACTTGCCCAGAACCATGTCCAGGCAGTTTCTGGAGACCTCCAAGAAGGGAGACTCTACAGCCTCTCTAGTCAGCCTGTTCCAGTACTCCAATACTCACACAGTAGTCTTTCCTGTTTAGGGGGAACTTCTTGCGTTCTTGTTTGTGCCCATTGTCTCTTGCCCTGGCACTTGGCACCACTGAAAATAATACGGCTCCATTCTCTTTGCATCCTCCTTTCAGGTATTCACACACATTCAGAAGATCCTCCCTGAGCCTCCTCTTCTCCAAGAGGAACAATTCCAGGTCTCTCAGCCTCTCCTCGTAAAAGAGGTGCTGTAGTCCTTGGTCATCTTTGTGGCCCTCCACTGGACTCTTTTCAGGATGTCCATGTCTTTCTTGTACTGGGGGTTCAGAACTGGGCACAGTACTCCAGGTGAAGCTTCACCCATGCTGAGTAGAGAGGAAGAATCACCACTTTTGATGTGTTCATGATACTTGGCCTTATGCAGCCAAGAATACCATTAGTCTTCTTAGCAGAAAGGACACATTGCTGACTCATGTTCAGCTTGGTGTCAACAAGGACTCCTAGGTATTTTTCTGCTGAGCTGCTTTCAAGTTGCTTGGCCCACAGTATCTACCGGTTCTTGGGGCTGTTCATACCCAAGTCCAGGACTCTGCACTTCTCATTGTTGAGCTGTACGACATTTTTGAAAGCCCATGTCTTCAGCCTGTCAACCTCCCTCTGGATGCCTGCAGCGCCCTCTGGTGAGTCAGTGTAGTGGGTTTACATGGCAAGGATTTGGTAGCATGGGGTCATAGTAGTAGCTCCACTTTGAGTCTGTTTTGCCCGTTATGATAATTGTTGAGTGATCTCCCGACCCTTATCTCAGCCCTTGAGCATTCTGCATTGTATTTTCTCCCTCTTTATCTTTGAGGAGAGGGAGTGAGACAGTGGCTGTGGTGGGGCTCAGCTACCCGCATGAATGGAACCACCACAGTCATTCATTCCCCCCAGTTTTGTGTCATCTGCAAATTTACTAAGGGTGAACCCCATCATCCAGATCATCAATGAAGATGTTAAACAGGACTGGACCCAATATTGACCCCTGTGGTACTCCACTTGTTACTGGCCTCAAACTAGACTTTGCACCACTGACCACTACCCTCTGAGTCCATCTGTCCATCTGTTCAGCTAGCTTTTGATCCACCTCATTGTCTGCCCATTCAGCTCATACCTCAACAGCCTCTTTGTGAGGGTCTTTCAGTGAAGAAAGGGTTGTTAAGTACTGGAACAGCATACAATTCTGTCTGGGCTTTAGCTTTCCCAACTTGATTCTGGGCTGCTCAGACAATATCTCTGTAGTCCTCTCAGGTTACCCATCCTTGCTTCCATCCTCTGCATTTTTTTTTTTTTTCCATTTGGCCAGGAGCTCCTTGTTCACTCATGCAGGCATCCTGGAAGTTTTGCCTGAAATCCTCTTTGTTGGGAGGCATCACTCTTGATCTTGGAGGAGGTCATCCTTGAAAAGTAGTCAGCTGTCTTGGGTTCTTCTTCCCTCCATGGCTGTATCTCACAGTACTCTCCCAAGCAAAACCTTGAAGAGGCCCAAGTCTGCCCAAAGTCCAGGGTTGCAGGCCTGCTGTACACCCTCCTCCTCACTGTCATAAGCATCTTGAACCCCACCATTTCATAGAATACACAAGTGGCAAATGTAAGCCCTAAACACATCCTCTCAAACACTGAATTCCATGGTGCTAGAAGGTATTTTTGTCTGCAATACCTTGTGTTACAGTTAGATAGTTATCCCAAATGTCCTCTGTTCATTCCCTTAGGTGACTAGATATGTGCCCACAAACTTTCACTTTTCACTTCAAACTTTCAACAGTTATTGTCCGTTTCTCTGTCTCAGATCTATGCTTGAATTATTAATTGATTACAATACTGGAGAGATGCGAATTAATTTGGTTGATCATAAATATTTAATGCTCCTTTAGAATTTTTGTTTTATACAAAATATCATAATGGACTTGGCAGATATGACTTAAGATCAAATTGACATACGGAGGTGAGCTTGCTGGTCTACATTTAGAAATGAGAAGAAGGCACTCAAAGAAAAATTGAAGAAAAATACTTGGCATTTCTTGTCTAAATTATGAATATTTAAATAGGGCATGGTTCTCTAGAAACGATAAGGAAAAATAAAAAAAAAAAGAAACTCGGACCATCAATTTCATGGATTTCTTCAATCCTTCCAATAAAAAGGAAGAGGAGAAAAATGAATTAAAAAAAAAAAAATCCATTTGCAGCTGTGATTCTTTCACCTTTCCAGTCCAAAACACACTGATTCAAATTACATGAGAAATGGACTTTTATTTTGGTAGACGAACAGAAGAATAATTAGTAGAATCATAGAATATCCCAAGTTGGAAGGAGCTGGAAGGGACTCACAAGGATAATCGAGTTCAACTCCTGGCTCCATACAGGTCTACCCAAAAATTCAGACCACATGACTAAGAGCATAGTCCAAATGCTTCTTAAACTTCGACAGGCTTGGTGCCATGACTACATCCCTGGGGAGCCTGCTCCAGTGCGTGATCACCCTCTCAGTGAAGAACCTCTTCGTGATATCCAACCTATACCTCCTCTGCCGCAGCTTGACTCCATTCCCTCAGGTCCTATCACTGGTCACTAAAAAGAATAGATTGGCGCCTGCCCCTCCGCTCCCCCTCGTGAGGAAGCTGTAGACAGCAATGAGGTCTCCCCTCAGCCTCCTCTTCTCCAGGCTGAACAGACCAAGTGACCTCAGCCACTCCTCATACGTGTTCCCCTCTAGGCTCTTCACCATCTTTGTAGCCCTTCTCTGGACACTGTCCAATATTTTCGTGTTCTTTTTGTACTCTGATGCCCAAAACTGCACACAGTACTTGAGGTGAGGCCGCACCAGCGCAGAGTAGAGCAGGACAATCACTTCCCTTGACCGACTAGCGATGCCGTGCTTGATGCACCCCAGGATACGGTTGGCCCTCCTGGCTGCCAGGGCACACTGCTGGCTCATATTCAACTTGCTATCAACAAAAACCCCCAGATCCCTCTCTTCAGGGCTGCTCCCCAGTGTCTCATCCCCCAGTCTGTACGTGTAGCCAGGGTTGCCCCATCCCAGGTGCAGGACCTAGCACCTGCTGTTAAACTTTATGCGGTTGGCTCTCCAATCTGTCCAGATCTCTCTGCAAGGCCTTTCACTCTGAACAGAGTTAACAACTCCTCCCAGTTTAGTGTCATCAGCAAACTTACTCAAAACACCTTCTAGTCCTACATCCAAATCATTTATAAACAACATTGAAAAGAACTGGCCCTAAATTGGAATGTTGAGGGACTCCACTGGTGACTGTCCAGCAGCCTGATACAACCCCATTTACCATAACCCTTTGATCTCTACCCATCAGCCAATTTTTCACCCATTGTGTTATGTTCTTTTCTAGCTTTATACTGGACATTTTGTCCAGTAGAATTCTGTGAGAATCTGTATCGAAAGCTTTACTGAAATCCAAAAAGTTTACGTCAGCTGGCTTCCCTTGATCAACTAGATTGGTGATCTTATCATAACGGGAAATTAAATTTATTAAACAGGACCTATCCCTCCTGAACCCATGTTGGCCATGACCTATGACAGCATCGTCACCCAGGTGAGCTTCAATAACTCCCAGGATAATCTTCTCCATAATCTTACCAGGCACTGACAGGAGACTGACAGGCCTGTAGTTACCAGGGTCTTCTTTCTTGCCCTTGAAAATTGGCACAACATTTGCCAGCTTCCAGTCAACCGGGACCTCTCCAGATTCCTAAGACCATTGATAAGTAATTGAGAGAGGTCCCGCGATGACATCAGCCAGCTTTCTGAGCACCCTGGGATGAATCCTATCTGGACCCATGGACTTGTATGAATGTGGAGCAGCAAATCCCACACACATTCAGGGTTGGCTGGGAGTTTATCATTCCCATCATTGCAGTACTAGTGAAGAAGAACAACAAAAAATTAAAAACACATATATGATTCTATGACTCCATGATTCATTTTGTCATTTTTATTTGACAGGTCTCACACTCCCCATTTCTGGGTTTGCTGAGCTTTTGACAACCTCAGATAGGTTGCAGATTCTCTATCCTTCAAGATATTGAAAACCCAGCAGTGGGTATACCTGCTGTAGTTGGTCTTGACTGAGCAGGGGTGTCCCAGACATGACTGCCAGCATCAGCTCTTCTATTCTAATAAAATTTCTCATGTAGGAAATATTTAATTAACTACATATTTTCAGAAGGTTTCAGTTAAAATGAAGGTAGCACCTTTCTCTAAGTCTTTTAAATCAGAAATTTTGTGTGTGTGTGTGTGTGTGTGTGTGACAAATAATTCTACATGTTACATGATGCAACAGGTATTTGTTTGTTTGTTTGTTTTCTTTTTTTTTTTTTCCTGGAAATTGGTAAGTTAGGACAAACCTTTCACAGAACAGATATTTTAGCTTTTTGAGAGTTAGCTAATGTTGATTTCCTTATCTAATGTCCAGATTGGCAAGGGGGCATATTCAAGACCTATTATTCATTTTAATTCAATTGTTAATGTATCTGTGCTTTATCTCAAGTGAGAGATTCATTTTGTCTGCTGTCATGTAACCTCATGACTTTAGTCATAATCATATCTGTACATTCTGAGTATCCCTGAGATTACTGAAGTATTAATTTTCTCAGTTAATAAGGCAATAACACAGCCAAATGCTAGTTTCATTTTGTGGTATGTAGTAAATAAAGTAAATAAAGCTGTCTTGCTGTATTAAAAGCTGCAATCTGGGATAATTTGATATTGACAACTATAATTCTATATGTATTCAAAGTTGAATTGCAACTATATCTTTTTACAAGGTTAGTATACGTCATTAATAAAACAAAAGATTTAAGTTTATTACAATGAACCTACCCATTTTCTTTGGAGAAATGCAGGTGGAAGACAAAGATCAGACTGCTGCCAAAAATATTTATGTTAATTTTTTTTTAAGGAGACTCATGTTTCTTTCTCTGGGTTAACTGTCAAACAAGTTATTCTAAGATTTTAACTTGTTTTGAAAGAAATAATTGAGATATTACCAAAACAAGATACACAGACCATGTATACATATTATTTTTAAAGAATGAATACATGTTCTTACAGTCACTGTCTCATCATTTCCAATCTGCCTGATCCCAATTACCATTACCTCTGTCAGCTACTTATATCATGAAGTCTTCAATGGACCACATTTTTTTCCTAAGTGGATCACAGTTTTCCCAAGTAATTGTATAATGCATAAGTAGTAAAAAGCCTGTGCAATCACAGTTCATATAAGAAGTAATGGGCATAATAACTTTTTGTTCATTAGTTGCTTTTGGAAGATCTTTGTCTTCATCCTGGAAGATGACACATGAATTTGTTAATGGTTGTTTTGCCATCAGTGGAGCTGCAGCTTTGAGAGATTTGATCAATTAAACTGAATGCTATGACAAAAATATATTCAAAAAGTAGCTTATCAGAAAAGTCTGTCATTCCTGTGATTCAAATAATTAAAAAAAAAAAAAAAAGTGAGTTCTTTTAGACTTAAGGAATAGGAAAGGGTTTGATATAACAAGGAACTAGAGTACTGAGTGCTCGCGCCTGATGTCATGTTGGTAGATGGAGCTTTCACAGGGTCTGTCCTCAGGGTCATAGTCTCTCTGTGCTGCTGAAGGGAGGAGAAAAAGACTTCTAGGGGTGAATAAGGACAGAAGTCTCTTTTAGTCCCTTGACTGCAGGAGTATATCTTGGGGTGAATTATGCCTGTCAGTATTCTGCACCTCCATTTTTTTTAAAACAAGAGTATTGTTAGTTGCTAGCCATAAGGCAGAGAGGGAAAGCAACCTTCCAGATCATGTGCTGGCCTAATAATTTAAGTTTTGGGAGTGGGATTCACTCCTACCCTGTTTTACCTGTATTGGCTTGTATAGAGAGGATCATGAGACAATTTTTTTTCATATCACTAGGGACACGTGACTTCTACTTTGCATCCATTATTAATACACTTTAAAATAGTAATACCTTGCTGCAAACATGATGGAGACGGGACGGTGAAGAAAACTCATTTCATTACAGATAAAAGTTTTAGGGTAGATGCATGAAGAATTTATATGGGAGGGAAGTGGTTGTCCCGCTCTACTCTGCACTGGTTCGGCCTCACCTTGAGTACTGTGTGCAGTTCTGGGTACCACAGTACAAAAAGGACGTAAAACTATTGGAGAGTGTCCAGAGAAGGGATCTAAATATGGTGAAGGGCCTAGAGGGGAAGACATATGAGGAGCGGCTGAGGTCACTTGGACTGTTCAGCCTGGAAAAGAGGAGGCTGAGTGGGAGGCCTCATCGCGGCCTACAGCTTCCTCATGAGGGGAGTGGGGGGGCAGGAACTGATCTATTGTCTTTAGTGGCAAGCAATAGGACCTGAGGGAATGGAGTCAAGCTGCAACAGGGGAGGTTCAGGTTGGATATCAGGAAGAGGTTCTTCACTGAGAGGGTGGTCATGCACTGGAACAGCCTCCCCAGGGAAGTAGTCACTGAACCAAGCCTGTCAAAGTTGAAGAAGCATTTGGACTATGCACTTAGCCATATGGTCTGAATTTTTAGGTTAGACCTGTGTGGAGCCAGGAGTTGGACTTGATGATCCTTACGGGTCTCTTCCAACTCGGGATATTCTGTGATTCTATGATTCTATGATGCTAGTAGCTGCTGGGAACACAGAAAGTTTTACTGCAGCAGGTTTTAGAAAAGCTATTATTTAGTTCACATTTTCTTTGGAAACCAGTTACAGTGAATTCCTAAACCTCTACAGAATTTTCTGAAACTGCATATATTTTTGATAATTTGAGGTGTAAAAGTGTAGACCAGTATATATGATGCCAAAGAAAAACTTGTTGTTACAAAAAAAATAAAAAAAATAAAAAATCATGAATGGGGCAGGGAAAAAAATAGGGAAACATGACAAATATGGATTTTTGTAGTTATTATTATTATGTACATAATGACAGTCTGAATATTTCTAACAAAACAGATTAAACAGTTCACAGAGGTGTTATCACTTTTAAACTTATGGGACAGGAATGTCCTTTTATCACCAACTATGAGTTCTGGAAAAGTGACATGTAAATGCCAGCTTCTGAAATTACTTCTGAAGGTTAACTTTTTCCCTTTTTTTGGAGATTGGGACTTAAAGTCTGTATACACATTTGAAAAAGAACACTAGTCATCCAAAGGTACCTTTTCAACACAGAAATTGCCTAATCTTCCTTAAAACCTTTTAACTTTTTTGTCACTCTGATGTTTTCATGAATGAGTTGTGAAGCACGATATTTTATAGAAGTGTAAAGTGCAATCCTTATTTGTGTACCCTCGTGTAGTAATGAAACAATTAGTCCTTAACTAGTGAGGTGAAAGTTTCCAAATATTACAGTAAACCTTTTCAAACAGACAGAGTTTGTAACAAGTAATAACAGGTAATTATCCCTAATTATATTCAATAACTAAAGTAGTACCTTAAAAATAAATATTGAAAACCGAGACCAGAGAATTAGAAAGAGGTGAAAAAATGAAAGGAATCATTTGAAAATCAATTCTTTGTAATATACAGATATGCTAGTAAAATTAATGACTTTTGACACAATTAAAAAAGAACACTTCTAGCAGTGTTTACACAAAGATAACAGTAATTTTTGGAATACTGAAGAATATGATTATTTAGCAACTAGAAAAACATATTAGCTTAAAATGCTTATTTTAAAAATATGAATAATAGGAGTATTTAATTCTTCATTTTGAATCTTAATAGGAGATCGTAGAAAACATTTGAAATGTAGAGTGTATCACATACTTGGGTAAAGCCACTATGAAATAACTGAAAATGGTTTACCAAGACTTTTGAGCTCTTCACAGTGGAAGAAGTGCTTTATTTGTTTCCAGAGATGTTGTTTTGAAATTAATACCTGCATTTGAGGAAATAGACTGTTTTTCTGCTTGTACAATGAGACAGCAGGTTAGAGGGAGAAGCTGTGTTCTGAATTTAATATTACTTGGAAACCATACACTTTGTTTACTTGTAAGGTTAATATATATGTGTATACACACACACACACACATTTATATATAAATATAAAACCTCTGCTATACCCTATAACACCAAATAAAGGATTATCTCTGAGAGGTTTTGTACTGAATGAAGGAGCATATCAACACAGCAATAAAGCTACCAGTCTAATTCAGGGATTAAAATTCTGTCTTTAATTTAACATGTAGTAAATTCAGACTAAGCAAAAGTTCTACTTAAATAATTTTCTAAGACACAGTCTGCATAGCTTTATATGTTAAACTGTGTTCAATAATGTAATTATAGGAACTTGACTCCAGGAGTTTTAATTCTGTGCAGAGTAATAATTTTGAAGTGTAAATATTAATAACCTGTATTTATTGAAGTGTCATCACAATCTCTGCTCCAAAGCTCATTATTTCAACATGAATGATTTCACTGATAGCTGTTTCTCTGCCCATCAGGGTACATTCCTCCAGAGGTTTCCTAAAGTGGCCACCAGGCAGTAGCAACAACAAATTATACACAGATCCTTTGCAAGGATCTGAGTTGTGGTTTGCTCCCTCTTTCTCCTCACTAGTTCCTCCCAGAAGCCATCTGAAAGAGGACAGTGGAATTTTGGAGAAATGAGGAAGTGGAAGCGCTCAGGATTGCCCCACCTGGACAGCTTGTTACTTAATGTAATAGAGAACTAGTGAATACGAAGTAAATCCTTATTTGGAAGAGACTAGTACCCATCACAGTAGAATCCTAAATTTAAATTCACAGAATCACAGAATGGTTGAGGTTGGAAGGGACCACCAGAGATCATCTAGTCCAACCCCCCAGCAGGGTCATCTAGAGCATGTTATGCAGGATCTCATCATGGTGGATTTTGAATATCTCCAAAGAAGGATATCCTACAACCTCTGTGGGCAGCCTGTTCCAGTGCTCTGTCACCTGAACTGTAAAGAAGTTCTTCCTCTTATGTCAATGAAACCTCCTGTGGTTCAATTTATACCCATTACCCCTTGTCCTATCACTGGCCACCACTGAGAAGAGTTTCACCCCATCCTCTTTACATTGTTCCCTCAGGTATTTGTAGAGATTGATAAGATCCCCTTTCAATCTTCTCTTCTCTAGGCTAAACAGGCCCAGCTTGCTTAGTCTTTCCTCATAGGACAGATGCTCCAATCCCTTACTCATCTTTGTGGCTCTACGCTGGACCCTCTCTAGAAGTTCTACCTCCCTCTTGTACTGGGGAGCCCAGAACTGGACACAATATTCTGGGTGTGGCCTCACCAGAGCTGAGTAGAGGGGGAGGATCACCTCCTCTCAACCTGCTGTCCACACTTCTCTTGATACAGTCTAGGATCCCATTGGCCTTCTTGGCCACAAGATCACACTGCCGGCTCATGGTTAACTTGTTGCCCACCACAACCCCCAGGTCCCTCTCCTCAGAGCTGCTCTCCAGCAGGTCAGCCCACAGCCTGTACTGGTGTCTGCGGTTGTTCCTCCCCGGGTGCAGGACCCTGCACTTGCCCTTATTGAACCTCGTGAGGTTCCTCTCTGTCCAACTTTCAGGCCTGTCAAAGTCCTTTTGAATGGCTGCACAGGCCTCTGGTATGTCAGCCACTCCTCCAAGCTTTGTATCGTAAATTCAAGAGGCAGGAAAATAGTTCTTATGATAGAGTAAACTCAGACTGCTTGGCCCGTCACAAAATTTTACTCTAAAGTGGTTTAATGAAGTTTAACTATTTATTTAGAAAGGAAAACAAAAACAAAACAAAACAGTCCCATTAGCTTATTCTGTTTTGATTTTATTGGTGAACTTGTTTATGACTGTCAAGACTGATTAGTCTCAGAATGCTTTCTAAACACCTCTTCTTTGCTATTTCCTATTCATATCCTTGCATACTCCTTTTCTAGCTTGCTCATCTTAAATCAAATTAATTTTGCTCACATAGTACTGAGAAAGATTTGGGTAACCAAGTATCTCCACATAATTCACTGTGTCCTCATAGGACTTTTCTGGAGATTCTATAAGATAAAATCTCTCCTCTACATTTAAGGGTTAAAAAAAATCTTCATTCTTTCATTGCCTAGTGTAAAGGAAGGTTTCTGGGAACTAAATGGTCTTTTTGCAAAGAAGGAAAGATTCAAGCCTATCCTGTCACTTAGAAAACTAATTACACCATTACATGCTGCAATTACAATTAAAGATTTTCAGCTGATGAAAGGCATGTTCACTGCATTCTCATTATCTTATATTTCCTTGCCAACACTCAAGAGTACCATGATTTTGATATAACAAAAACAACTCAAAAAAATGTACTTTCTCAGTAACATCAACAGACTAACTTAGGGATCCCACTGGAACTCATATTCTCTTTTATATAATAACCATGTTACCTGAAGGAGTAACATCCATCTTTTCTACTGAAGGTATTTTGTTTATATTCATTAAAAAACAAACAAAAACAAAAACAAAGAAACAAACAAAAAACATGTTGTCAAGCATTCTTTATAATGTTACCTGTATTATTCAAGTTAGCAACTTTTAGGATTCAGCTTAGGTTGCTTTCTTGGATCTAAACCAATTAGTTTCTCTCAGTTTTACTTAGTTCCAATAAATTGACAGAAGCCCTCTCGTTCTGAGAGCTAAATCATGAAAAAAAAAAAAAGGGTAGTAATTTCATAGGTGATAAATACAAATATTTTCCATGACCCCAAAATATTAAATAAATAAATAAATAGAAATTAATACCAATCTAGTAAAAAAAAAAAAAAAAACACTCCATTCCACCCCAGTGTGTGTATCTGTCGATTTTATAATTAACCATGGACAAGCATCTGGAGTCATAGAATAAATAAAAATGCAACAAAAAAAAATCATGAAATAAGTGTTTGTGGAGACTATTTATTTCTATTTAGAAGTTGGTTCTATTTCTATAGTAATATTTACTATTTTTTTATTTACAAATAATTTTAAGAAAACAATATATTTATCATATCACATTTTGAAAATTCCAGATCTTATCATATTATTAATTAAATGGCTCAGGAGAAAATAGTGTTCTACACAAAAATGATATGTTTCATGTTGTAATATTGTTAGTTACAAAAATTACAAATAGGTTCCAAAAGGAAGAAACTGCCTGCTTGAATATCTGGTACTTAATTTTGTTTTTACTATTGTTAGGAAACAAACTCAGCCTTAAGAAATATTAAACCTAATTTCTATTCACTTTTAAAATTTTATAATATTCCATCCAATTCCTGCTCCAGATAGCAAACATGCATATGCAAAAGATATTTCTCTGATATTATCGTTCTTAATTTGTGGTTTCACAATCATTTCCATAGCAACAGAATGATGATACAAACACCACATTGTTGCTTCTGGTTTGAGTAGGAGCAGCTGAGACGTGAATCAGGACCTGATTTTCAAAGACAACACAGAGAAAGATGATGTAAAATTTTAATATTCATATTAGGATTAAACCCACCTGGTTTTCTTTTACCCCAATGTCAAAATTTCTTAAGTTGGTAATTAAAATATTATAACTCAGTCAAGGAAATATTTGTTGAGTTGATGGCAGGTGAAATAACCCTCTTCTACATGATATAAATATGAATATGAAACTAAATTTCACTTATTAATAAAGATGCAAAATCCCAGTATCAGATATATCAGTTCAGCCAAATAATGCATTTACCACTCATGTGGGTGGAAGCATAGCTGCTGCAGAAATGTTATCCAGGATACCTTTCTGAGCAGAAGCTTTCATTAGGTTTGTTAAAGTTCAAGATAATTATGCTACAAAATGAAAATGTAACAAGGACAATTTTTTGGGGGGTGGCTTACATTTTTATTATTTTTTTTAACTTTCAGTTATCTCTCACTATCCCTGGCTTAGACTGTTTTCTGGTTATATTTTTTTCCACTTGTGCGTGTGAAGGGACTATGCCACCTTCTCACTAATCCTGAACTATATATTATACATGAACTGTGTTAACACATTTACAAAATTAAATTGCCTCTCCTTAATATGTGTTTTCCAGGATAGGATAGTATGGGATATGATAGTTCAGTTGGAAGGGACCTACGAAGATCATCTAGTCCATAGGCTTAACCAAAAGTCAAAGCATATTAAAGGTATAATCCAAATGCCTCTCAAACATTGACAGGCATAGAGAATTAACCACCTCTTTAGGAAGTCTGTTCTGATGTTCGACCACCCTCAGAGTAAAAATCAAAAATCTGAATATCCAACCCAAACTTCCCCTGGCACAGCTTTCCCTCACTTTCTCTCCTGTTCCCTCCCATCCTGTCATTGTTTGCCAGGGAGAAGAGATCAGTGCCTCCCTCTCCACTTCCCCTGCACAGGAAGTTGTAGACAGCCATGAGGCCACATCTTAGCTTTCTCTTCTCCAGAGTAGACAAACCGAGTGTCCTTAGCCTCTCCTCATACGACATGCCTTCCAGCCCTTTTACCTTCCCTATTACACTTTCAAGTATCTTAATATCCTTTTTATATGGTGGGTCTCAGAACTGCACGCAATGTTCAAGGTGAGTCTGCACCAGCAATAAATATAGCAGGAGAATCACCTCTTTTGACTGGCTGGTTTAATGCACCTTAAAATGTGTTTTGCCGTCTTGGCTGCCAGGGCACACTGCTGGCTTGTGTTGAGCCTGCTCTTAACCAGCACCTCCAGCTCCCCTTTGCTGAGCTGCTCTCCAGCCACTCATCTCCCAGCCTGTACCTATGTCCAACATTACTCCAACCCAGGTGTAGAACCCAGCATTTCCCTTTGTTGAATTTCATGCTATTGATGATTGCCCAATGCTCCATCCAATCTATCCAGATCCCTCTGCAAGGCATCTTATCCATTTAGTGTCAACAGTACCTTGCAGTTTAGTGTCATCACCATACTTGATAAGAACACAATCTACTCCTGCATCCACATCACTAATAAAATGTTGAACAGAACTGGCTCTGGAATTGAGCCCTGGGGAACACCACTAGTGACCGGCCACCAGCCAGATATAGTTCCATTCACTGTGACTGTAGACTTAAGCTGAGGAAAACAAGGAAACTTTGAAGAAAACAGGGAGACTGGTAGCCTTGAGCTAGGAGAAGAAAGGGAGATAAGGAATGAAATGTAAAAAACAAGAAGGAGAAAAACATCTGAAGGAAGATTGCAGACTGACCTATGGTAACCTTCTGCTCATTAAGGAAGAAGAATACCTTAGACTGCCAAATCTTGCCCCAAAGTTCTAACTACTGCAGCACTTTAATGAAATATAACCCATCCCATTTTCCCAGCCAAATTTTCAGAAGTTTGATCCTCTCTCATTGATCAGCAAGATGTAGTAGAGATGGTTGTTAGTAAGAGAAAGTGCCAGATAAGAGATTTCCTCTGAAACCATGAATGATGTATCTAATGAAAAAAAGACAGTTACCCCTATTTCAATGATTTTCCTATGCTTGAGATGATTTCCTCATCTTAAACCTCAGTATACTTTCATTTCCCCGACAGTTTGTTGCTGTTGTTGTTGTTATTGTTACATTGAGACAGGGTCAAGCCACTTGGAAGGCAGTAGGATAAAGTGGCATCTTGTACATAAATGTCAGGAAGATATTATCTAGGATAAGAGAGAAAAAGAGGGAGAAGAGTAATGTGTGACAGAAAAGTTGTGTGGGAAGTATAAGAGGCAAACAGGGCTTGGAAAAAAGGCAAGAAGTGGAGAACATTAACACCAGATTATTAATTTTGTTTTGTTAATTTCGTTGCTCTATGCAAGACTGTGATGACTTCAGCATATGTCGTATGCAATCACAAACTTGATGTGCACTGGGTATCAGAACCATATTATTTCTGCATTAACAAGAACAGATGATAAAGAACATCTAGATCAAAGAATGTAAAGCTTATACTATCTGCAGAAGAACACAATATATTGTACAAAATTAAAGATGTGCAAAACAATACTCATATGAATGCAAATTATAATTTGGTTCTTTTTATAGCAATTCTGAACTGGCATAATAATGTTCACCAAAATTAAAATTTGTGTCACACGGCATTTTCGAGATCGCACTAGGAGACCTAAAACCGTAAGGACTATGCTGCTGAACTCATTCAATAGGAATGCTGAAGATAAACCAGGTGTTATGAGATATGGTAATTATTTCCCTTTACAACATCAATTTTTCAATGTTGATATTGAAGATAGGAAGGCTAAAGCCCACCTAGAGATGAAGCTTGCAGAAGAGATAAAGGATAATAAGAAGGTTTTTTTAAAGTATGTAAACACTAATAGGAAGACTAGGGATAATGTGGGTCCCTTGCAGCATGAGGGGCGTGTCCTGGTAATGGGAGACGCTGAGAAGGCAGAGATACAGGATGCTTTCTTTGCTTCAGTCTTTGCTTCAAGGACTCTCCCCCAGGACTCCTGGACTCTGGAGGGAGGAGAAAGGGTCTGGGAAATGGAGAGCTCCCCCCTGGTTGACGAGGGAGTGGTTCGGGAGAGTCTGAGTGGGATCAATGCACGCAAATCCATGGGCCCCAATGGGAAGCATCCATGTGTGCTAAGGGAGTTGGCAGATGTGATCGCCAAACCGCTGTCTATCATCTTTGAAAGGTCCTGGAGAACAGGAGAAGTGCCTGAAGACTGAAGGATAGCCAATGTCACTCCGGTCTTCAAGAAGGGCAAGAAAGAGGATCCAGGAAACTACAGGCCATTCAGTCTCACCTCTGTCCCTGAAAAGGTGTTGGAACAGCTTGTTCTTGATGCCATCTCCAAACAATTGGAAGAGAAGGTTATGAGGAGTAGTCAGCATGGATTCACCAAGGGGAAAGTCATATTCGACCAACCTCATTACTTTCCATGATGGCATCACCAGCTGGGTAGACAGGGGGGAGAGCAGTGGATGTCATCTACCTTGACTTTAGCAAGGCTTTTGGTACTGTCTCCCTCTACATCCTGCTAGCAAAGCTGAGAAAGTGTGCAATAGACGAGTGGACAGTAAGGTTGGTTGAGAACTGGCTGACTGGCTGAGCTCAGAGGGTGGTGACTGGCGGCGCAGAGTCCGCCTGGAGACCTGTGACCAGCGGTGTTCTCAAGGGCTCGGTGCTGGGTCTGGTCTTGTTCAACATCTTCATCGATGACCTTGACGAGGGAAGAGTGCCCGCCCTCAGCAAGTATGCTGATGATACGAAGCTGGGAGGAGTGGCCGACATGCCAGAAGGCTGTGCTGCCAGTCAGCGAGACCTGGACAGGCTGGAGAGCTGGGTAGGAAGTAACCAAATGAGGTTTAACAAGAGCAAGTGTAGAGTCCTGCACCTGGGAAGGATTCCTTCCTTGCAGTATCAGTACAGGCTGGGGGATGACCTGCTGGAGAGGAGCTCTGAGGAGAAGGACCTGGGGGTCCTGGTGGACAACAAGTTGACCATGAGCCAGCAGTGTGCCTTGGTGGCCAAGAGGGACAATGGGATCCTGGCATGCTTTAAAAGGAGCATGGCCAGTAGGTCAAGGGAGGTGATCCTCCCCCTCCACTCTGCCCTGGTCAGGCCTCACCTGGAGTACTGTGTCCAGTTCTGGGCTCCCCGGTACAAAAAAGACAGGGATCTCCTGGAAAGAGTCCAGCGGAAGGCCACAAAGATGATACGGGGACTGGAGCATCTTCCCTATGAAGAAAGGCTGAGAGACCTGGGTCTTTTCAGCCTTGAGAAGAGAAGACTGACAGGGGATCTTATTAATGTTTACAAGTATCTGAAGTGTGGGAGACAGAGGGATTTGGCCAATCTCTTTTCAGTGGTGTGTGGGGATAGGACAAGGAGCAATGGCCACAAAATGGAGCACAGGAAGTTCCGCACCAACATGCGAATGAACGTCTTCACAGTGAGGGTGATGGAGCACTGGAACAGGCTGCCCAGGGATGTTGTGGAGTCTCCTTCTCTGGAGATATTCAAGGCCTGTCTGGACGCCTACTTGTGCAACCTGCTCTAGGGAACCTGCTTTGGCAGGGGGTTGGACCCAATGATCTCTTGAGGTCCCTTCCAACCCCTACAATTCTGCGATTCTGTGATTTTGTGATAGTATATGCATTGATTAATCACTACAGAAATAATATTTCAGATATATGGGATATAGAAAATGCCACTACAATCATCATTTTAAAAGCAAGCAAACAAAAATATATCATTTTTATTTTCTGAGTGCTAGCAACAAGGCCAAACAGGGTGTGGTACATTAGTAAGGGTGTGGCAGTTCACCTGGGAGGCCATGCAGGGTGACCGTCTCTTTGAAGCAGGTGCATTCCACTTGTTGCGTGGGATATTGAAGTACACATAACCCAACAATGAGGCACTGTTCTGTGACCAGATGGCACTGTTCTGCACAGGCCAAGGGCACTCATTCAACCCAGCCCTCAAGACAGAATGGTGGGCACTCATTTGGGAGCAAAGCCTACAGGTCTGTCTGGGGTGTCTCCACCACCTACCCCAGCAGAGGACAATGCCTCCACCCAGATGGATTTGCTAAAGGGAGAGGCTGTAGTGCAGACCTCAGACTTCAGGAACTGCTTGTACCTTCCTTCTGGGGCACATGGCAGACCTGCCTGTAAAAGCTGTGCCCAGGTGGGTGACTTCCTGTAACAGCTGGCTGAGCTACAGGAGGCAATGAGGAGGCTACATTACATCAGGGAGACTGAGACTGAGTTAGATAGCTGATTCTAAGTGCTGTCTGCAGGAAACCCACAGCCCATGGCCAAGCAGTCAAAAATTCCCTCTCTGGCACATGCAGAGGGAGGGAGGACAATAATACAGAAGAATGGAAGCTTTCAACAGCAAGGACCATCAAAAAGAAGAGACTTCCCCTGAAGCCTGAGGTGCCCTTGCAGAACTGCTTCACCTCTCTACAGACTGAAGAGGAAGGACCTGTCACATACGGAGTGACACTGGAGCTGAGTAAGGCAGTCTGACCTGTTCCCCATATGACATCAAGCGCAACTAAGAAATGGTGACAGGTGATAGCAGTAAGCAATTGTCATGAATGAAATTTTTACACGGATCTGATGTATCAGCAATTTAAGATTTACTACTTCCTTTATGGTAAATCACAAATTAGATTGTATGGTTTTTTTTCTTTATCATCAGTTAATCTTGTTAAGCTTGTTTAACACAATAATTCAGTAGTGTTTACTAGAATCAAAAAAGTGACTTGTTGAAGAAGATTTGTTAATTGCAAGGTTCACACACAAGACTTATGTCAAGGTATTAGTGGTTTCTATACAGCACGGGATGAGGGATTTCTGGACAGCAAGGGATTAGGGATTTCTGTACAACAAGGTATTGGGAATTTCTAAACTGAGTTGTGCACTCAAGAACTTTTCCTCTTTTTGTGAATTACTCATCCTCCTAGGCTTCAGTGTATTCAGTGGACAGTCATTGAATCTTTAGAAGTCAGGCCTCTAGTGAATTACTCAATTTTCTCTACATCAGCATATGCAGCAGATGATTGTTGAACCTCACGGAATCTTACCCTGAGAGGCATCCCACCTCAGGGAGAGATCCTGCGGCACAGTCCTCTGCGGTCCTGGAGAGCTCAAAGGGGCTCTTTGCTTAGGACCAGTATTTATAGGATTGCAAGATGATTGGCTTTAGTCAGTATTTCTCCATCCTGGCCACAATTCAGGTTGGATAATTCCAGTACTACCCACCAACTGTACATTTCCAGTACCTTCCATGTTATACAGTTCTGGTATCCAGGTAGCAGGAGATCCAAACACAGTTAGAGAGTGCCTAATCATCCCAACTCACTGCACTTGTAACAATGGCAAGAACATAATGTTAGTTTATCCTGAGATTGCAGAGTAGCCTGGTGAGGGGGTGCACTGCACCACCACAGCAACACTTCTGAGAGGTATGGAGGCACCCTTTTGACGTTCTTACCCACTCTCTAGAGAAGTGTGTTGCTTGCCAGTGGCTTGAATCAGGGATGTCACTAAGAGACTTACAAGCCTAGTTCAGCCCACTGACTATTACCCACTGCTGTTGTTTTTTACAAAATTGATCTGGAACACCTTTCCCAAGGAAAGGCTGAGAGTGCTGCACCAGTTTAGCCTGGAGAAGAGAAGACCGAGAGGGGATCTTATCAATGTATATAAATTTCTTGAGGGAGGATGTCAAGACAATGGGGCCATACCCTTATTGATGGTATCCAGCCATAGGATGAGAAGCAACAGGCACAAACTGAAACACAAGAAATTCCATATGAATATGAGAAAAAATTATTTACTGTGAGGGTGACAGAGCACTGGAACAGGTTGCCCAGAGAGGTTGTGAAGTGTCCTTCTCTGGAGATACTTAAAACTTGCCTGGATGTGATCCTGTGCAACGTGCTCTAGGTGACCCTGCTTGGCAGGGAGGCTAGACTGGATGATCTCCAGAGGTCTCTTTCAACCTCAACCATTCTGTGACTCTGTGATTCTGTGAAATCTTTTCATATATTGCCATGCTTGTATGAATTCAGCTGCCCACAGAAGAAAAGCATATTAAAGTACTTCAGGTGCTTCACAATGCAAAATTGGCCCCAATCTGTCAGTTCCTGTTGAGTGTTGTTCATGAAATTAGCCACAGTTAAATTGGCCTGAGTTTAGGTTCAGGGTGTGATAGTGAGTTTCATTCTGGATGTGGATTGAGAAGAAAGATGTGGAAAGCCATTATGTTTTTATATAGAGGGTAATTGCTCTGTGGAAGGAAATAAAGAACATCACTTTTTTTCTTTTTTTTTTTTTTTTTTTTTTGCTAAGATAGAGAACAAAGGATGGTGTTGCAATGAGTTGATGGTACTGCTACTAGATAACAGATATATGTGTAAGAGGCTGATGCAGAAAAAAAATATTTTTCAGGTATTCGTACAGTCCAGGAATGGACTGTAAAGGGTACTTTATTCATGTGGAGTTTGATATGATACTTATGGCAATGAACTCATTGTATGATGTATGGACAGCTGAAGCAGATGTCCATAAATTGTCTCATTTGATTATTCCAAGAAAATATTTTACCTTGCTTATATTTCTAGAATCCCATTTTAACTTCAGTTCAACTCCTTGTTTTGGTCTATTGATTTTCATAGGTTTTTCATTCTTCGTGGTAAGGCTATATATGCTTTAAAGCTTCTATTATAAAATGTACTTCATAGCTGTTCAGAACCCTATAATACCTCCCCAGCTGGTGACTTTGCTATGCATTTCCTGTTTTGGGTTTTAAGAGGCATGAAAGTATATTATGTATACAAATTAACAAGACTGAAAACAACAATTCTGTATCTTGGATCAGGTTTATTTGTAGCTGTCCTTAATTCTCTAAAATTGTTGTGAATGGCTTCATTACATAATCCTAATTTATACTGAATGGTGTTGTTCTCAGTAATTCCCCACACTGATAATCATATTGAATGTATAGATTTATAAGGTGAGGACAACAGTCCATATCGGAGGCAAGAATAAGGTGAAAAACTAATGCTGAAAAACTAATGCTAAACTATTTTTTAATCAAACTAAATTTAAAAATACTAGAAGCAGTTCACTGGATGATGAAAGATTTTTAATCATATATCTACCAATAGATAGCTTTACATTGCCAGTCATGAATAATTAATCTTTTTAACAGATTATGCTAAGAATAAGGACAACAATATGTTGATGGACAAAAATAACACTTCTTTTACTAATATAACAGACATTAATGTAGTTCCTGTAGTCAAACTCTTTTTAATAGGAACTGATTTATAACAAGTTCAGTACTCCCTTTCATCAACAGACAAACTGTTCAGATATGTTTTTAAAATTTCTGGGGTTTAATTTTTTAAGTTTCTTTGGAGTAACTCTAATTTAATATTGCTAAAATGACAGAAACATGAAGCCTGCCACAGTGCAGCTGTGTCTTGGTTACTAAGGTACAGGTTGAATTACTTTTGTACAGAAAAGCTCAAGTAATTTAGCTGTTTACATTCCATTGAACTGAAAACAATTTGGTGTTACCCCTTCTTAATCACTTTGAAATGTTTCACATCTCTTTCTGCTTATACTCTTGTGTCCAAGAAATTTCTCATTTCTGTCATACTTGCTGAGGTCACTACATTTCTAATTTTTATCTGAGAAAGTAGAGTTTCTACATAGGTTTAGAGTTCAATATCCTTAATGTGTTCTGTATGGTTCTTCAGCATAATCTTAATATGACAGAATCAAGTTGCCATTACTTCAGTCCTTATATTCAGGGATGTTGTTTGAGTTAATTAATTAAGCAATATATAGTATGAATAGTTGAAGCACAGTCAATTTTCTGTAGGAGAAGCCTGATTAAAGAAACACTAATGAAAGAGAAACCTTATGCTGACACTCTGTGAGATACAAAACCAGAGCCTTAATTCTTCTATTACCCATAGTGACACATGTTCTTTTCCCCTATTTTCACAATTTTATAGGAGATGGGACAGGTAGAGAATAAAAAGATTAAAAGACCGTGTGACTGTTGTTGCTAATGAGCTGTGAATGATACCAAGCTGTTAACATACATTTTGCCAGGAAAGAGTCCTCAAGGGACAAGACGAATGAATTTTGGAACCACCCCAGATCAGATCTGTGTTACTATGAAGTCAGAATTTCTGCCTGGGTACTAAGTCATCCCTAGGTCCAAATACTTATATTCCCTTGCACTTAAAGGACTGCTTCCCTTCCTGAACACTATGTTCATGCATGAATATCTAAGGATATTGACATATTGGTCTTTACTGAGACTGTACTGAAAACTGTGGATATTCCATGCTCCAGCTATGCCTCCTTCAGCCCCTCATCTGTTACTCCTTTCAGACTTAGTGTTATATACTAATCTAAGCTAAAAAAGTAAGGATGCAATCCACTATAACAGCCAAGTTTAGTCAAATTAAAAGAAGGGGTGGCTATATGTTTCTAAAATTGCTTCAGAATCAAAACCCATTGTATATAACAGTTGTGCAATTTGTGGAGTAGTCCTGCAAATGTTGCTCTGGCAGCACAGAGCCACCAGGCTTGCTGGCCTTTACCTCCCTTATGCTTTCCTACCTCTCCTTCTGTCTGCCTCTGTTACATTATTTCTTAAT
This sequence comes from Anser cygnoides, assembly GCF_040182565.1. Classification (NCBI taxonomy): domain Eukaryota; kingdom Metazoa; phylum Chordata; class Aves; order Anseriformes; family Anatidae; genus Anser; species Anser cygnoides. The sequence goes on along the minus strand of NC_089912.1, from coordinate 52,329,757 downwards.
TGGCTTGAAAAGACAAGGAAGAGAAAACATGATGTCTAAGAAAAGCAGATCAGAAAGGCAGTGCAGAAAATAGAGCCATCAGAGAGACCTGAGCAGAGCAGAAGGAGGAGGGGAGGAATGGATGGTTTGCAGGTAAAAAACGGATGTTCAGCAATTCTGAAAGTCATGTAATTTAGTGGTATATAAAATATTCACAAGCATATTTTTACTATTTTATTTGAAAGAGTTTTATTTTTGTTTCTGCTAATCAGAGGAGAATGAATTGCTTTAAAACTTTGTATAATTATAGAATCATTCAGGTTGGAAAAGACCTCTAAGATTATCTAGTCCAACCTTTAACCTAGTACTGACAAGTCCACCACTAAAGCATGCTACTAAATTCTACATCTACATGTTTGTTGAAGACCTCCACGGATAGTGACTCAACCACTTCCCTGGGCAACCTATTCCAGTGCCGCACAGCCCTTTCAGTAAAGAAATTTCTCCTAATATCCAACCTAAACCTTCCCTGGTGCAACTTGAGGCCATTTCCCCTCATCTTATCACTTGGTGCTTGGGAGAAAAGCCTGAACCCCACCTCGCTACAACCTCCTTTAAGGTAATTGTAAAGTAAAATAAGGTCTCCCCTGAGCCTTCTTTCCTCCAAGCTAAACAACTCCAGATCCCTCAGCAACTCCTCCTCAAACTTGTTCTCTATATTTATGAAATGAATGAAATAATAATAATAATAAACATTAATTTAGAGTCTAAGTTCGCCAAAATTTTTCATTAGAATTTTCTTCATAAAACATGAAATCTTCTGTGTAAGATGTGGATTTTTTTTTTTTTCATTGAGAACTTTGATAGTTACTTTGATTAGTTTCTTTCAGTTTATTTCTTTGATCTGTTTTTACCAGGGAAGTTCAGCACCACTTTATAAATATGAACAAATGAACTCAGAGTTATGTTAGTTATATTTTTTCTAGCTGTGAAGATTTATCATCTAAGTTATAATGCAAGTTTTTTTCCTTGTATTAATATAGCTTGTGTTTGGTTGTGTTTGTGTTGACATGTTTAAGTATCCTATAATTAAGCCATATTTCATCTATTTTAAATATTTTTTAGCTCTAGTTGACATACAGAATATTTCTCTCCCAACTACTGATGTGTTTTTTATATATAGAAGATCATATCAGACTAAAAAGCAATCTAGCATGAATTTTATTCTTTTTTATTGATTCCAGTATAACAGGAGAACAACATATATTAGTCCACAGACACATCAGTAACAACTGGTGGGGTGGTGATGCAGTGGAACAGGTTGCCCAGAGAAGTTGTGAATGCCTTATCCCTGGAAATATCTAAGGCCAGGTTGGATGGGGCTTTGAGCAGGCAGGTCTAATGGAAGGTGTCAGCCATGGAATTGGGGTTGGAATTAGATGATCTTTAAGGTCCCTTCCAACCCAACTCGTTCCATGATTCTGTAATTCTTTGATTTTCCGAAGTAGCTTTAGCAAGGTGGAGAGAAGGAGGCATTCGATAGAGAGGCAAGGCAAAGAAAAGGACAGATGATGGGACAGAAGATAGAATCACAGAATCATTAAGGTTGGAAAAGACCTCCAGGATCATTTGGTCCATCCATCCCCCTACCAACAATGTCACCCAGTAAACTGTCTTCCTGAGTACCTCATCCATCCTTTCCTAAACAATCCTAGGGACACTGTTTCCACCAACACTTTGGGCAACACATTCCAATGCCTGACTACTCTTCCTGAGGGAAAAAAAATAAAAATAAAAAATCTCCTAATTTCCAAACTGAACCTCTCCTGGCACAACTTGAGGCCAATCCCTCTTGTCCTATCGCTAGTTATCTGCGAGAAGAGGCCAATACCCAGCTCCCCACAATTTCCTTTCAGGTAGTTGTAGAGAGCAATAACATCTCCCTGGAGCCTCCTCTTCTCCAGACTAAACAATTCCAGTTCCCTCAGCTGCTCCCCGTAGCACTTGTGTTCCAGGCCCTTCACCAGCTTTGTAGCCTTTCTCTGGACAAACTCTAGGCCCTCAATGTATTTCTTGTAGTGAGGGGCCCAAAACTGAACACAGTGCTCAGGGTGCGGCCTCACCAGAGCCAAGTACAGGGGGACAATCACTTCCCTAGCCCTGCTGGCCACACTGCTTCTTATACAAGCCAGGATGCTGTTGGCCTTCTTGGCCACCTGAGCACACTGCCAGCTCATGTTCAGGCAAGCATCAACCAACAATTCTAGTTCCTTTTCTTCTGCATAGCTTTCCAGCCACTCTCCCCCAAGCTTGTAGGGGTTGTTCTGGCCAAAGTGTTGGACCCAGCACCTAGCCATGTTGAACCACATCCCATTGGACTCTGCCCATTGATCCAACCTGTTCAGGTCCCTCTGCAGATCTTGATGTTGAGTTTCTTCCTCAAACTTTCAACACCTAAAAAATCAGTTCTATTATAAATTAAAAAAACATATATATTAAAAAAAAAAAAAGGTATACTAAAAATAAATATACATATGTATATAGTATAATGAATGTATAATGTGTCCTCATAGGAACTCCCTGCTGCTGAGAAATTTTGACTGGTAATGGATTTGAGATTTCATGGCTCGGTGCCCTTCTGTGATGCCTGCACAGTTTTGCAGCACAGCTGGAGTCACAGTGCAAACTGCTGCCATTCATAATAGGTGTTCTTTCAACCCTGATGGAGTAGCAATATTAAACACCAGCCAGCCAGTCAGGGTGGCAACAAAATCCTATGGATTTTTTTAATTGGTTGAAAACAGAAGTGCTGCAATACTAACAGGCCAACTCCTGTTCTTACCCCTGCTCTCAGCGTGGTTCCAAAGACTGTTTATGAATATAGTGTTAGGTGCTTTTATAAATATATAAATGAAATAGAAATAGAAATTGCAGTCAACTACATAGAGATGAAATCATAACATTTAATCTAATCCATTATACTAATTACAGCTGTAATCATCATCTAAACATATGAAGCAAAATGTGTATCCTTTTTAGATTACATACTACGGGAGATGCAAGATAAAGCAAGGCAAGGCAAGAGATGGAGAAAGGAGAAAGGAAAAGGAGAAAAATGGGAAAAAGGAAAAAAAAAGTTCTTCGTAATATCCAACCTATACCTCCCCTGGCACAACTTTAGCCCATTCCCCCTCATCATGTCACCAGGCACATGGGAGAATATACCAAACCCCACCTCGCTACAGCCTCCTTTAAGGTACGTAAAGAGAGCGATGAGGTCGCCCCTGAGCCTCCTCTTCTCCAGGCTGAACAATCCCAGCTTCCTCAGCCGCTCCTCGTAAGACTCATTCTCCAGACCCCTCACCAGCTTCGTCGTCCTTCTCTGGACTCTCTCGAGCACCTCCGTGTCCTTCTTGTAGCGAGGGGCCCAAAACTGAACACAGTACTTGAGGTGCGGCCTTACCAGAGCCGAGTACAGGGGGACAATCACTTCCCTAGACCTGCTGGCCACACTGCTTCTTATACAAGCCAGGATGCTGTTGGCCTTCTTGGCCACCTGAGCACACTGCTGGCTCATATTCAGCCGACTATCAATCAATACTCCCAGGTTCTTCTCTGCCAGGCAGCTTTCTAACCACTCATCTCCCATCCTGGAGCGCTACTTGGGGTTGTTGTGCTCCAAGTGCAGGACCCGGCACTTGGCCTTGTTGAACTTCATACAGTTGACCTCAGCCCATCGGTCCAGCCTATCCAGATCCTCCTACAGAGCCTTCCTACCCTCGAGCAGATTGACACACGCACCTAACTTGGTGTCATCTGCAAACTTACTGAGGGTGCACTCGATCCCCTCATCCAGATCATCGATAAAAATATTAAAGAGGACTGGCCCCAGTACTGAGCCCTGAGGGACTCCACTAGTGACCGACCTCCAACTGGATTTGACTCCATTCACCACAACTCTTTGGGCCTGGCCATCCAGCCAGTTTTTAACCCAACGAAGCGTACGCCAGTCCAAGCCACGAGCAGCCAGTTTCTTGAGGAGAATGGTGTGGGAAACGGTGTCAAAAGCCTTACTGAAATCAAGATAAACCACATCCACAGCCTTTCCCTCATCCATTAAGCGTGTCACTTTGTCATAGAAGGAGATCAGGTTCGTCAAGCAGGACCTGCCTTTCATAAACCCATGCTTACTGGGCCTGATCGCCTGGTTGCCCTGTAAGTGCTGCGTGATGACACTCAAGATAATCTGCTCCATGAGCTTCCCTGGCACTGACGTCAAACTAACAGGCCTATAGTTCCCCGGGTCTACCCTCCGGCCATTCTTGTAGATGGGCGTCACCTTTGCTAGCCGCCAGTCGACTGGGACCTCCCCTGACAGCCAGGACTGCCGATAAATGATGGAAGGTGGTCTGGCCAGTTCTTCTGCCAGTTCTCTCAGTACCCTTGGGTGGATCCCATCTGGCCCCATCGATTTGCGTACATCCAAGTGCTGTAGCAGGTTGCCAACCATTTCCTCGTGGACAGGGAAGGTCACATCCTGCTCCCCATCCCCTTCCACCAGCTCAGGGTACTGGGTATCCAGAGAACAACTGGTTTTGCCACTAAAGACTGAGGCAAAGAAGGCATTAAGCACCTCAGCCTGTTCCTCATCTTTTGTAACTAAGTTTCCACCCGCATCCAGTAAAGGATGGAGATTCTCCTTAGTCCTCCTTTTTGTGTTAACGTATTTATAAAACCACTTTCTGTTATCTTTAACGGCAGTAGCCAGATTGAGCTCCAGATGAGCTTTGGCTTTTCTAATCTTGTCCCTACACATCCTTACAACATCCTTATAATCCTTCTGAGTGGCCCGCCCTCTTCTCCAAAGATTATAAACCCTCTTTTTTCTCCTAAGCTCGAGCCACAACTCTTTGTTCAGCCAGGCCGGTCTTCTTCCACGCTGGCTTGTCTTTGGGCACATGGGGACAGACCGCTCCTTAGCCATTAAGATTTCCTTCTTGAAGAGTGCCCAGCCTTCCTGGACTCCTCTGCCTTTCAGAACCGCCTCCCAAGGGACTCTGCCAACCAGTGTCCTGAACAGCTCAAAGTCAGCCCTCCGGAGGTCCAAGACAGCAGTTTTACTAGTCCCCCTCCTGACTTCGCCAAGAATAGAGAACTCTGCCATTTCGTGATCACTGTGCCCAAGACAGCTGCCAACCACCACATCTCCCACCAGTCCTTCTGTTTGTGAACAGAAGGCCTAGCGGGGCACCTCCCCTGGTAGGCTTACTAACCAGCTGCATCAGGAAACTATCTTCCACGCTCTCCAGAAACCTCCTAGACTGCTTCCTCTGAGCTGTACTGCATTTCCAGGATATGTCTGTGAAGTTGAAGTCCCCCATGAGGACAAGAGCTGAAGATTTTGCAACTTCTGCCAGCTGCCTGTAGAACTCCTCATCCGTCTCCTCATCCTGGTTTGGCGGTCTGTAACAGACCCCCACAAGAATGCCTTCCTTGTTGGCTTTCCTGCCAATCCTAACCCATAGGGACTCAACCTTATCATTCCCAGTCTCGAGTTCTACAACATCAAAACACTCTCTAATATAGACAGCCACACCACCACCCCTTCTGTGCTGCCTGTCCCTTTTGAAGAGCCTATAGCCAGTCATTGCAGCACTCCAGTCATGGGAGTGGTCCCACCACTTTTCCGTGATGGCAACCAAGTCATAGCCTGCCTGCTGCACGATGGCTTCCAGCTCCTCTTGTTTGTTACCCATGCTGCGTGCATTAGTGTAGATGCACTTCAGCTGGGTCGTTGCCTACTCCCCAGACCCTAACATTGTTTCCCCTGGCACACCTCTAACGAGCCTTACTTCATCCCCCTTCTTTCCTACCTAGTTTAAAGCCCTCTCAATAAGCCCTGCCAGCTCCTGCTCGAGTATCCGTTTTCCCCTTAGAGACAGGTGGGACCCATCTGAAGTTAGCAGGCCGGGTGTCGAGTAAAGCGCCCCATGGTCAAAAAAAAACAAAATTCCTGTGTTGGCACCAGCCTCTGAGCCACGTGTTTATCAGGTGGGCTTTCCGGGTCCTCTCTGTACCCCTCCCTGCCACTGTAGGGATAGATGAAAACACCACCTGTACTCTTGCTCCATCTACTAATTGTCCCAGTCCCCTAAAGTCCCGTTTGATAGCCTTCAGGCTTCTCTCTTCAGTATTATCACTGCCAGCCTGGATTATCAAAAGAGGATAGTAGTCAGGGGGGCGAGCCTGGTTAGGAAGCTTTCTGGCAACATCATGTACCCTGGCCCCAGGGAGGCAGCAGACTTCCTATGGTTAGGGTCAAGACGACAAACAGGGCCCTCTTTTCCCCTGAGAAGGGTCGCCTACAATGATCACCCTTCTTTCTTTCTTAGTGGAGGCAGTCTTGAGGCATGGAGTCAACTTCCTCACCCTAGGCATCCTCCTGGGTAGACGTTTCACCTCATCCTCACCCACCTGTCTCTTAAGCTCCAGGGCCTCAAACCTGTTGTGTAAGGGCACCTGGGAAGGCAGGGCTGGTAGGGAGTAGGGTTGCCTGCGACGCTGAGCAGGGACCTGTTTCCATTCCTCCTCATCTCCTAGGTCCCCTCCCTCTGCTTGACAGGGCAGGGGGTCCACCACTGTTGGGGGTGTCTCACCCCGGTTCCTTTCCTTCAGGCCCTGCAGGGAGTTGCTCCACCAGTCTATGTCCCGCTCACACTCCCTGATGGCCCTCAACCTCTCCACCTCCTCCTTGAGCTCGGCCACAAGGCTGAGCAGGTCATCCACCTGCTCACACCTCACACACACGGTATCTCTGCCGCCCTCAGATGGCAGCAACAGGCTGAAGCACTCTGTACATCCAGATGGGAAGGTGGAGAAGCTGGTGAAAGGTCTGGAACACCAGTCCTATGAGGAGCAGCTGAGGGAACTGGGGTTGTTTAGTCTGTTGAAGAGGAGGCTCTGGGGAAACGTTATTGCTCTCTAGAGCTACCTGAAAGGAAATTGTGGCGAGCTGGGTGTTGGCCTCTTCTCACAGATAACTAGTGACTGGACAAGAGGGAGTGGCCTCAAGTTGTACCAGGGAAGGTTTAGGTTGGAAATTAGTTTTTCTCAGGAAGAGTAGTCAGGTATTGGAACGGGTTGCCCATGGAGGTGAAAGAGTCACCATCGCTGAGGGTGTTTAAGGAAAAGTTGGGCATGGTAGTTAGGGACATGCTTTAGTGAGTGATATTGGTGGTAGAGGGACAGTTGGACTAGATGATCTTGGAGGTCTTTTCCAACCTTAATGATTCTATGAAAATATGAAAACATGAAAAGCAGAAAATGAACTTATTTATCTTGGCAGACAGTAGCTCTGAATGATGGGTTTGATGAGAACTAAACAGGTGAAATTAAACTTGAGTACAGCAGGCATAACAGTAATAATTCAACAATATCAAGCTATGCCCCAACACCCACTCTCTTTCCCCTCTGGAATGTCATATGGCATTCTGCTTACAGCATTACTGCATGTAAGTAAGATCACAGTTTTGAGACTCTTGTCTAAAAGGCTTTTGAAGTCTCATTTTAAGGATTCCCTCAAAAGAAACAAAGTGTTCAAAAAATAAATAAATAAAATAAAAATTGCTATTGAGAAAACTCTTGGAAATACACACAGCATTTTCATCATGTCATGACAAGATACTCTGACCTGTCAATAGTGTCTGCTGTATGAAAAATTACATCACTTCTAAGACACTCTTTACTTTACACTTAAATTCTGTTAAAACTAGAGAACTACAGTATATCATGCACTTTACTCTTGCCTGTCCATATGTTGACAAGTATCTTGCTATAGAATTCTGTATTTTTTACATTTCTTGTTCACCAGTGATGTCATAGCTGATATTATTCCATTTCCACACGTAGAACTATGAACTTCCGTATCATTCTACCCAAATTTTTAAGCATAATCAAGATAAGAATCAGACGCCTTGTTTTGTCAATATTGGCATATTTTTATGCTGTGGTTCCACTTATCTGTGTTAGTCAAGCTTACTGATCAATGAAACCCGGTGACAATCCTAGTCATCCCCTAAATATCTTCAATAATTATCTATCTTGTTGGCGACTATATGAGAATATTGACTTACTCAGTTTTATAAAATGTAACATCTTGTTACAAAAATAAAATTATATATATATATACATAGATATACACTTATATATGCATATATTAGTAGTAAGTATTTGTATTCTCACAGATCCTAAAATTTAGCCATGGACTAGGAATTCATTGCATTCACAACACAAGAAAATGAGCATCTCTACCCCCAAAATGTTTAATTCCAGTTGGTTAAAAGACTTTTGAATATCTGAAAATGAGTCTGTTGGTATCTCTTAGGCATAGAAGGATACATTCACAATATTAGAGCAAGCTGACATGTAGATTATCTATCAGTTGTCTTTAGTGGGAGGATCTATGGAAAAAAAAAACTTTCGAGACAGTCAACCTTTGGTTAAAATATTTGGTTACACTAATAATGTCCAGACTGCCAGCTGACTGTCATTTTACAAAAAAAAAAAAAATTTTTTTTTTTATACTCTTGAAACTCCTTACTGACTTGACTTACTGGCGACTAATACATTCCACACCACTCAGTGACTTTCATCAGGTGATAATTTTCAGTTATATTTGTCCTAGAGTATATTTGAACCATTGACCCACTAACGTCTGCATCCTATTATGAATCCCTTAAGCTCTCCAGTCCTCTGGCACTATTTATCTCTAAAAAGCAAATAAAAAGTTATTAAAATGTAGCCAGTATCAGCACAGACTCTTAGTCTTTTTGAAATGTTTGTCTGAAGAAATAATTACACAACAGCCATTAAATATGATGTATAAGAAGAATTTATTATCAAACAAAAACAAAACCAAAAATTGTATTTTTAAGAAGCAGGAAATATATTAATCGTTTAGCTCCACATTTTAATGGGCAGAAAAATTACTTTTTTCCAATGTATGGACTATCATCACCATGTTTGGAGAGCATATAGAAAAAAAAAAAAAATTCTACTCTACCCAAGTCATTTATAGAAAATGATTGACTCAAATAGTTATTTTTTTTAATTTTATATCTTATTACTTATAATACTGCCATACTCTTCAGGATTTCATTTTCTGCCCTGCCACTCCCCAGATTGAGTGTGGATTATCCAAGAAACAGCACTGTTTGGAATACCTGCAGGTGAATTAAAGGTTACAAGATATTCTGTAAATGAAACATTTAGGCTTAGCTCAAAGACGATCAGTACTTAAGGGAAGGAAATAACAGATCTTCCATATCCTTTTCAGAAATTGTCCTACAATCTTCCAGGTTACATTTCTTTATATATGTATGCTAATATTACGTCAATTCTTCTAATCCCAAACAACCACAGTTACTACTCAGTGATGTTTCAGTTTTTAAAGAGCAAAGGCAAAGAAAGAATATATCAGGAATAAAGAACAGTCACAAACTTAAAATAGTAAATAAAGAAAGAATCCCCATTCCATTTCTAGTAAGGTAACATCACAACATGTTTACAAATTGCTAAAATAACCAAAAAATCCGTATATTAATGAGATGGGATTTTCCTCACCTAAAAATTATCAACTAGTCCTCTATTATTCCTTTATAATCTTTAGGTGATGAATTATCACCTGATGATAAGTATGATTCTCTGCTAGCACAATTAGGAGAAAACTATAGCTGTAGTGATCACATTCTCTGTAATATAATTCCATTCTCTGTCATGTTTGAGTCAAGGAGGTTGGGGGATATCTCCAACCCCTACAGGAACGCAAATGAGAGCAAAATGCAAGCTCAGAAGGAACAAACACAGAAACCACAATGTGGGGTCAGCTTCACTTCAATGCCAAGGAAAATCACAGAGTCCTCTGGAAGAACATGCCTGGATTCAAGGGAAGTGCCATGATCACTGCCCTGGGGAGCCTATGCCAGTGTCCAACCACCCTCTCAGTGAAGAATCTTTTCCAAATATCCAACATGAACCTCCCTGACGCACCTTCATGCTGTTCCTTCAGGTCCTATCACTGTTCATCAGATAGAAGAGACATGTGCCTCCCCGTTCACTCGTCCTCATGAGGAAGTTGTAGACCATGATGAGGTCACCACTCAACCTTATCTCCTCTCAGATGAATAAAGTGACTTCAGCTTCTCCTCATAAATCTTGCCCTCTAGACCCTTCACCATCTTGTTGCCCTCCTTTGGACACTCTTTAGTATTTTTATAACCTTATTATATTGTGGTGCCCAAAACTGCAAACAGTACTAGTAGTGAGGCCACACAAACACAGTATGTAGTGAAGGACACTCGCTTTCCTTGACTGCTTAGCATTGCTGTGCTTGATGCACCCCAGGATACAATTAATCCATTTTGGCTGTCAGAGCACACTGTTGACTCATATTCATCTTGCTGTTGATGATGGCAAAACTCCTAAATCCCTTTCTGCAGGGCTGATCTCAATCCTCTAATACCTAAGTCAGTCTGTATATCCAGGACTACTCCATCCCAGGTGCAGAATCCAGCACTTGCTCTTCTTAAACTTCATATGGTTGGTGGCCAACCCTCTAATTTGTCAAGATCTCTCTGAAAGGCTTCTCTACACTCAAGGGAGTCAACAGCTCCTCCTAATTTAGTATTATCCACAAACGTACTTAATGTGTATTCAAGTCCTGTATCCAGATCATTTATAAAAACACTGAAGATAACCAGCCCTAAAATTGAGTCCTGGGAGACCCCACTAGTGACTGGCTGTCTGCCTGATGTATCCCCATTCATTATAACCCTTTAAGCCCAACCCTATCTACCAAGTCAAGACTACCTTGTGTACAAACTACATCCCTTCTCTTTTTATCGTACATTGTACCCATTTGTATCCTTCATGTCCTTATCATTGTACACCTCTGAGAACAATTTGGCCTTCAGGTATCCAAAGATATCAATAGGTCAAAGGGATTAAAGCTGTCTGTTCTGCTGAACAGACCCATCAGCCTCTCAGATACTTTGTGCCTCAGCCACCAATAATCCTTGTGGTCCTCACTGGGACTTGCTCTGACATGAGTGTCTGTTGTGTACGTAGGAGCTGGCTGGGCACAGCACTCCAGGTACAACTCCCAGGCCCTGGAGAGTGGGCAAGTGTTCTTCTCTGGACCTCCTGGCTGCTCACTTGCTTGAGCAACCCAGGATGTGGGGGCTTCTTTGTTTGTCCAGCACAGTGCTGTTTTGTGTCCAAGCTGGTGTCCCCTGGGTATTGACTTTTTTTTTTTTTTTTTTTTGGGGGGGGTTAGGGAGAGAGGGGTGGGGAGGGTGCAGCATGGAGAGCTGCTCTCAGGCTGTCAGCCCCAACCTGTCCCCCTACATCCCAGAGGCTGGATTTTCTGCTCACTTGATGAACTTCTTGAGATTTCTCTCTACCCAATTCTCCAGCCTGTCTAGGTCCCTCTGAATAGGTGAATCAATGAAAATCTCCAGTGATAGTTCATTATGTCCCCTCATCCAAGTAACTGATTAAGATATTAATCAGTATTTGTTCTAGAATTAAACCCTGAGATACAACACTTCTAACTGGCCCCCAGCTGGGCTCATCACAATTCTTTTTGCCTGGCTATCCAGCCAATTTTCCAAACATCTTATTGTCCACTTATGTAGTCCATATTTCACCTATATGATTGTAAGAATATTACAGGAATCTTGCCAAATTTAGTATCTAGAATAACCGCTGGTTTCCCCATAACCACAGATCAAGTCATCTTATTATAGAAGGAATTTTTGCATGATATATCTAAATTGCTTTTTCCTCAGTCATCTTGTTGTCCTTTGAGTGGCTGGAAATAGCTTCTACAAAGATATGTTCCATAACCTTTTCACACTCTATGGTGAATTGGACTGGCTTGTTCCCTAATTTAAGTTTAATGGAACACCAACATAGATGCACTTAATTTATACTTCTGTATTACGTGACCAGTGAGACTAAATGAAGAAAAGCCTTCATTTTTTGTACTTCTTAAGTGAAGCTTAGGCATTTTATTTCCAAATTGTCTGATCTTGCTCCTACTAGGCAAAATCCCCATGGTTTAATTCAGTGAGACAGCAAACATTAGAAAGCCATGACATTGAGCAGAAAGATTCGAATAAACTTTAATTGAGCAGACAGGCTTTCAGAAGAGGTGATAGTACTTAAGGAAAAAATAATAATAATAATAATTTTTGTAATCTCCATCTAGCTGTTTGAATGTACTTATTGCCGGTAATATGTATTATTCTTTTTTTTTTTTTTCTTGATAATGTTTACAGACAAAACAAGATAATCTGAAATTTCTATGCCATCAATCATTTCCTTTCCCATTAGTAGGTTCAATTCCCAGAATACACCCTGTGCCCTCTGCTTATTCCAGACTAGCATCTGCATGTAATTCAAGAATTTTGTTTTAATCTCTAAAGTCATCCATGAGTTTATAGCAATCTTGTAGAGAGATCATTTGTCTCTTTTCAACCTCATGCAAAAGCCATTCACTTCAGGAACACTAAAACTATCAATCCTCAGAATGAAATATACCATATAGAACAGAAAAGCTTTCTTTCACATTTTTTTCAGGATTGTCAAATGCCTGAGAAAGAGAGACCATATTTAGTCTAATCATCTGGTTTGTGCTCCTTGTGCAGAAACCTGAATGGAATAGGAGGTGCTAAGAATGAAGATGCAATCTGGGATAAAACCCAAAGTGTTATTTCTCTAGGCGTCAGAGGAGAAGTCATAAAATATGATGATAATGATGATAATGATAATGATAATGATGATAATAATAATAATAATAATAATAATGTTAGCTTATTCATCTCAAAAAATATTGTAATTGCTTCCTAGCAATTTTAGTTTTTTTTTTTTTTAAACACTAAGATAATACATATGCATAAAGTAAACCATCAAGGAAATCTATGACTCATGAATCAATAAGGCTATTATATTGTTTGTGTGTTTTTTAAAAGCTACCAAAAGTTTTGGGCTGAACTGTGCAACACAAAGCTTGAAAACAACAAAAATGCCTGGAGACGGAGAAGATGCTTCTTAAAACAACCAAACGACAAAAAAACAACCAACCAACCAATCAAACAAAAAAGCATTAAAAACTCCTGGGTCAGTTGGTTAACAGTATAAATTTTGCGATTTCTTTACCTTTCTGATTTGTAGGTTGTGAACTGCTGATGAGAGGATTCCAGCCAAGGACTAAGGGAAACTGCTTCTCACAGCAGACACGTGCTGGGAAGGCTAAAAAGAATTATGGAGGCATTTGAGTTGTACTAGTCTGCTATTTTGCAGCATGAGGAAGGCTATTATATAAATTATTTTCTTTGCAGGTTCAACATGGTTCTAAACACCAAAAAGAAATTAATGTAGTTAAAATATATGTCACTATCTTATGAGAGTTGTTTTCTTAAAAAATATTTTCCAACTTTCTTCCAGTTGCCTTGCCAACAGATTCAAGTTTAAGAAAGGCTGGTAGCTCAAATCCCAAAATACTTATTCCATTCCCCTGTTGACAGTCATTTTAGATCAATACAATTATCATATAGAGTTCAGAGTTAGAGCTGTGAAATGACAGGCAAGTTATCAGAGGAGTGAAATATTTCTGAGGAGTGAAATATTTCTTATTTATAATGAGGTGTCATTTTCTCAAAAGCATGGTGTCCATCCTCAAATCAAAACAAAAATACAACGGCACTCCAACATATGTATACAAGAAATAAAGTAAAACCTGGAAACCCAAAGAAGACCTAAACATAATGTTTCTAGAGTTCTTCATTTCCATATATATCATCTAAGAGTAGCACTTTAAACATTAATATTGGACTACCTTTGCTTCAGCATCACTACCAAGCTGATGGTGAGAGATATTTTTCTCTTTTTGAAGTACTGTGAGGCAGATACACTTTCAAGATTACATCATCCAACTCTCTAAAAGATGCTCCATTCCTTCCCCATTCTTTCAGGGTTACTTAAATAAACAGCATAGGCTTTGCCAGGTTCCCAAGAGCCTGATTTCAGTTTCTGCTGACAACGCCACTCTGGAGAACACAATTTCAGTTTCTCTGTATTACAACTACCTTTGCATGTTAAGAATACATATACTTCATAGAGCAGCGTCGTATCTTTTTTTGTTTGTTTGTATGTTTTTGGTATGTTTAGTTAATGAGAACTCTTTTAATCAATTAAAACAGAAAGGAAAGTTGTCTCTCAAATAAAGAATAAATTAAAATAAAATCCACTTGCAAGATTCACAACACTTATGCTATTTGCTTGGATTTGTTCCCAGAACAAACATGTATGCTTTTGGATAATTCTGATCCCTCCTGGCCCCAGAAATATGGAGAGAAAAAATGTGTTCATCCATTTAATTTTGCTTTACCTGACAGAGTATTATAAATTTAAAGGTTGTTAAATTAATGTGGTTGGCAAATTCTGCATACAAATGGTCATATTTTTAATTATTTCTTGTTTTATGTTAAAATAGTCTTACTTGTTACTGACTATACAATAGAAATTTCTGCAAACCTAAAAGATGCTATTACTGGAGTATAATTGCTTTATCTATCTGTTTTCTTTTTGAGTTATAGAATGCTGTATAATCTAAGACTGGATTTTAATATTTTTCCATTGAGACAACCACTTTTGTGAAAACAAATTTGTATTCGAGTCTCTCTTTTAGTAGTGTATTCACTTATAAAATTTATCCTTTTCATACCTGATAAGTAAGATATTTATTAATCTATTAGCCCTTAGAACAGAATAGTACAGTTTGAGATATGATAGAAATTTTACATATACACCATCAGATATTTAACCATCCTCAATTTACACTAATGTCATTGTCCTAGCTGTGCAATCTAATATCTAAACCAGAGTGCATAATAAATTCATAAATCAGAAATGCCCCATCCAAACAGACTTCCACACCTTCTGTTTTGAGATGTTCCCTACCTTTTCTCAAAAATTGGTATGTTTAATGTCTGCATGACCTGAACTATGGGACAGAGTACATCTTCAGCAGGTTTGCAGAGGATGGGGGTATGGTATGAATGATGAGTGAATAACGCAGATGTGTGTTCTGCTATTCAGAGGGACTTGGACAGGCTGTAGAAATGGGCCAAGAGCAAACTAACTGAAGTTCAACAACAGACAGTGCCAAGTTCTGCCCCAGTGGAAAATTAAGCCCATGTACCAGCACAGCCTGGAAACTAAGCAGCTGGGAAGCAGCTTTACAGAGGACATGGGAGCTCTAGAGAAAGCCAAGTAGACCACGCACAAGCAGCCTGTTCTTGGGAAAAAAAAAAGACCAACACCTTCCTAGGCTGCATTAGAAAGAGAATTGCCAGCAGATCAAAGAAGGTGATCCTTCCCAAAGGTCTTCCCAAACCTGGTAGTTTAGGGTGAAATATTTCATGATTTTAATGAGGTCTCATTTTCTCAAAGCAGGGTGTCCATCCTCAGGTCAAAGAGAGGAGAGAGTGAAGAGAGTCAGAAGACTGGAACAGGCTGTATTCAGTGGTGCCCTGTCACAGGAAAATAGGCAATGGTCACAAAAGCACAGCACATCTGTTGAGCAATCCACTTCAAGAGATAGATGGACATACTGGAGTTAGCCCAGTGAAGGGACAAAGAGACTTTAGCATCTGTCATATGAGGAGAGGCTGAGAGAGCTAAGAGAACCTAAAGAAGAGAAACCTCAGAGGGATCTCACAGAATCATAGAATCCTTTAGGTTAGAAAAGACCTCTAAGATCATCTAGTCCGATCATTAACTTAGCACTGCCAAATCTACAATAAAACCATGTCCCTAAGCATCACTTCTACATGTCTTTTGAATACCTCCAGGGATGGTGACTCAACTGCTTCCCAGGGCAGCCTCTTCCAATGCCTCACAACCTTTTCAGTGAAGAAGTCTTTCCTAATATCCAACCTAAACCTTCCCTGGTGCAGCTTGAGGTCATTTCCTCTTGTCCTATCACTTGTTGCTTGAGAGAAGAAACTGACCCCTACCGCGCTACAACCTCCTCCAAGGTAGTTGTAGAGAGTGAGAAGGTTTCCCCTCAGCCTCTTCTTCTCTAGGCTAAATAACCTCAGTTCCCTCAGACGCTCCTCATTAAGACTTGTCTCCAGACTCTTCACCAGCTTTGTTGCCCTTCTTTGGACATGCTCCAGCACTTCAATGTCCTTCATGTAGTGAGGGGCCCAGACCTGAACACAGTATATTTGAGGTGCAGCCTCACCAGAGTTGAGTACAGGTGGACAATCACTTCCCTAGTCCTGTTGGCCACACTATTTCTGATATAAGCCAGGATGCTGTTGGCCTTCTTGTCCACCTGAGCACCCTGCTGGCTCATATTCAGCCAGCTATCAACCAATATTCCCAGCCCTCTTTCCACTGGGCAGTTTTCCAGACATTCTTCCCCCAGCCTGTAGTATTGCATGGGGTTGTTGTGCCCCAAGTGTAGGACCCGGCACTTAGCCTTGCTGAACTTCATACAGTTGGCCTTGGCCCATTGATCCAGTCTATCCAGATCCCTTTGTAAAGACTTCCCACCCTCAAGCAGATTAACACTCCTGCCCATCTTGGAGTCATCTGCAAACTTACTGAGGGTGCCCTTGATCCCCTTGTCCGGGCTATTGCTAAAGATATTTAAGAGAACTGGCCCCAGTACTGAGCCCTGGAGGACACCACTAGTGACCAGCCTACAACTCAATTCTATTCACCACACCTCTTTGGGTCCTGCCACCCACCCATTTTTTTACCAAGCAAAGCACATGCCTGTCCAAGCCACGAGCAGTCAATTTATCCAGAAGAATGCTGTAGGAATTGCTGTCAAAATCTTTCCTGAAGCCTAGGTAGACAACATCCACAGTCTTTCTTTCAGCCACTAAGGGCGTCACCTTGACATAGAAGGAGATCAAGCACAACCTGCCTTTTGTAAAGCTGAAGAGTCAGTTAAGAAGAGTGGACCAGTTGTGGTGCCCCGTCACAGGAAAATATACAATGGTCGCAAGTTAAAACACATTGAAATTCTGTCTAAACACAAGAAAACAGATATTTTTGAATGCGGATGATTTTACAATAATGTTGTTGTCCTAAATATCTGATAAAATATCTAAATCAAATTGAGTAAATAATAATCACGTGAATCTCAAATACCATACCTAAAGAGATTTTTGTCCCTTTCATTTTGAAATGGTCAATAATTTTGCCCAAAAATTAAGAAAGCGAGGGGAGAGAATAAAACTTATAAAAAAATGAACAGTAGAGATTTTCTGCACAAAGCAATGAGAATTGATAATTGGATCAGGAAGATTACATATGAGGAAAAGGACAAGTGAGAAAAATAAATATAAGAATATTAAGAGATATTTGGACAACAAATCACAGAGCAGATTGATTAGTATGCTACAAAATGTGCAACAATGGTCACTTGGGAACAGTCTCATTACTGCACAACAGACAAAGGAAAAAAAAGTACAAAATAGGAAACTTCACCAAGACCACTGAGAAGCCTAAAACATTTTCTGAGCAAGACTACTGACCAAAAGCTGAGAAGCTCTGTTTACCTCTTCTTTAGTGTATGTCTATCTTCTTAATAACTATGAAATAGCTATGTTTTTCTTGAAATTGACAAGAACTAGGTCAGAAACAAAACAAACAAACAAACAAAAAATACAACACAATATCCATGAACTGCATTTTTTTGTTTTTGTCATATTATTAAAAATGAATGATGCCCCATGCCTGCAACACACATGGACATATTATTACACGTATTCACCTGCATATTTTCATGATGTCACAAAATAAGTCAGAAAAGGTTTACAATCTTTTTATGGGCTTATTATATCTAGATGATCATCTGAGTTTACCACAGACAGTAAGCCTCGATATTATATTGTACAGTGCAATATTATAAAATGTGTCAGTCTTTTCATAGTGTAAGACTTGATTGCATAAAAATTAATTATGAGACTAACTCAGAGTTGTAAAGGAAAGGTGTAATGAGTATAAATTGTTCCAACTAAAAACGTTATTAATTAGTTATTCACATTTGCTAATAACGTTATAGGCAGAGGGGCTGCATTCAAATATTAGATGCATTCTCTTCTGACTTCTTTCCTGATAGAAAACATAACGAATATTTTTATTCTATTTTAATTGTGAGGTAGTATTGCTGATATTGTAAAATGATATAAAACACTGTGAAAACACAGCGTTTAATAGAGTAGCTCACTAACTCCCTTCAGAATTCATATTCAGAAAACTGTTAACACACAAAACAGAATAGCTGCCTAATAGGGAAATAAGTAGCTGACAACGTTGACATTTGTCTGGGTAGAAGCATCTACTTTAATAGTTCCATCCATTATGTTATTTATTATGCATGATTGCCAAGCAAAAGTATTTTCTGGACTGTTAAGCAATTTATTTTATTTTATTTTATTTATTTTAATTTAATTTTGTTTTATTCTTTCTCTTAGAATGAGTTTTTCACATGATAACTGGCCATCAGTAATGGACATCATTCTATAATGTATCATTTAAACACATTTTGTCAGTTAGAAACATACACTCCAAGAAAATCAAAATATCCATTTTGATGTAATTTTGTCATTTCCCACAATGCAGCTACTTGGCTTTGCTTCCTTTTGACACTTCTGAAAAGGGAAGAAGGAAGAAAAAAAAAAAAAAAGGAAAAGTGTTTAGCTATATCCGTTTAAGAACACATGTTGGTCTCCTTTTAGCAAACATATATATATATATATTAATATTTAAATAATACTAATAATATTGATTATTAAAAAAACCACCTCATAACGTTTGATTTTAAATGATAACAAGTAAAGTAGATAATTTGTTGATAATCTGTAATCTTTCACAGATGTGTATTTGCATGCAAATATTGTTGCTCTAAATTTTTACAAGTAAACGCGTAGTGGGTTTACGTGGCAAGGTTTTGGTAGCAGGGGGCCATAGGGGTGGCTTCTGTGAGAAGAATCTAGAAGCTGCCCCATGTTTGGTAAGGGCCCCACTGCTGACCAGAGCTGAGCCAATAAGTGATGTTGTTTTGCACCTCTGTGAGAGCATATTTAAGACAGGAAAAAAAAAAAAAACACTGCACCACAAAGCAGCTGGGAGAGTGAGAGGTATGAGGAACAGCCTTGCAGGTGCCAAGGTCAGTGAAGAAGGAGGGGGAGAGGTGCTCCAGGCGCTGGAGCAGAAGTCCCCTGCGGCCTGTGGTGAGGACCATGGTGAAGCAGGCTGTCCCCCTGCAGCCCATGGAGTACCACGGTGGAGCAGGGTTCCACGCTGCAGCCCGTGGAGGAGACCACGGTGGAGCAGATGGACCTGCACTGATGGAGGCTAAGGCCTGTGGAAGACCCCTGCTAGAGCAGATTCCAGGCTGGACCTGTAGCCCTTGGAGAGGAGACCATGCTACAGCAGGTGACCTGGCAGGAGCTGCTTCCCATGGGGGACCCAGGCTGGAGCATTTTGCTCCTGAGGGATAGACCCCATGGTACGGACCCATATCTGGAGCAGTTCTTGAAGAGCTGCTGCCTGTGGGAAGCCCACGCTGGATCACTTCAGCAAGGACTGCATCCCGTGGGAGGGACCCCACAGTACAGGGGACGAGAGTAACTGAAAAGGAGCAGTGGAGAAGAAGCGCTATAGACTGACAATAACTCCCATTCCCCCTTTCCCCTGCGCCGCCCAGGGGGAGGAGGTGGAAGAGGGCAGATGGGAAGGTGCTTTTGGTTTCTTTCCTTTGTTTCTCACTTCTCTAGCTTGTTAGTATTAGGCAATAAATCTTACTGTCTCCCTATGCTGAGTCTGTTCTGCCCGTCACAATAATTACTGCACGATCTCCCTGTCCTTATCTCAACCCTTGAGCCCTTTTCATCGTATTTTCTCCCCGTTCCTCTTTGAGGAGGGGGAGTGAGAGAGCGGTTGTGGGGGAGCTCGGCCACCCACCTGAGTAAAACCACCACAACATGGTGTAATCCATTGACTTCCTGGCGTTTTATTGTTGTTGTTATTGTTGTTGTTGTTTTAATGATGGATTGACTGATTGTTTTCAGTTTTGTTTTTGTTCTTATATCTGAAGAATTTGACAAAATGGAAACTAACAGTAATGCTGTCTAGAGTGTTACGTGATTAGCTATTTGGATTAGCCTATTTCTATGTTTCTTTTATCTGTGTATAGGCTATGCAAAGAGTGAAGACATAATCTCTTTTACCACCTGATTCTTTCCATAGCAGAAAAACTCCATAAACTCAACAGTAGTTTATAATGTGTTTACCCACTTCTGCATGTAATGCTTTGATAATTAAAAGCAGTTATAAAGAAATAGTTGTGTGATACATAGTACTTCTACATATTGTATTTATGTGAATTTACCTCTATTATAAGGACTCTCAGAGAGATCAGTGCATTTGTCCGTGATGCATTTGTAATGCATATCAGTTCTGAAGAAGGATGAAAGAGTTAATTCATCATGTGTTTCAAAAATAGCTGTGCAGGCTGTAAAGGGGAATAGGCCACATTTTCATCTATTTCCTTTCATCTCAACTGAAAGCACAGAGTGATCATAAGACTGCAGGGACCTTACTTCTCTTGGAAACAATTGAAGGGGCATACACGTGTGGCAGACTGCCATTATTACTGCACAGCTGTATTTACAGGTTTCTATTTGCTAGAAGACAAAGAATCAGAGGGACAGCTGAACCACTGGTGGTTAAGTACATCCCCTATTTTGGATGGTAAACCAGTAAATTCATTCATGAATTCAACATGTCCTAATCACATATCATTTAATCAATGAAGCTTAAATGGGAGCTTACTGGATGGTTGCATGTCTAACTTCAAAGGATTCTTCACCTGTATCTATATAAATCATCAAGCAGCACTTGATGGTTTATGATGGAGCTCTTCATGTGTGCTCTCAATATATTGAGTAAATCCTAATGAATTTATATTCCTGTAAGAAAAATAGCTTTAAAGAACTCATAAGTGGAGCTTAACATTTCCTAAACATTTTTGACATGTAAATAATTTCACTGCACCTGGTTGTATTTATTTATTTATTTTTTAATTTGAATGTGCTTTTTAATGTGCTGGATTATTTCTTCCCAAAGTCTTACTCACACGATCTTTCAAAGAGTTTCACATGTGGAAAAATGAAAATAATAGGTTAAGACATCTGACATTTATTACCTTTATATGCATATGATATTACTAAGAAATATTTTGGGAATATTTAAGCCTAAACTGAAGGCTTTTACTTCTCCTACTAAAAGTGCTAAAATGGGTATAGCTGTAGTTATCACAGACAGAATATCTGCTACCAATGTACTGTAATTATAAAAGTGAGAGTTCTGCATATAAGTTCTTTAACTCCCTGTAATTGAAGCTCAATGAACAACGAATTCATAACTTCAGCATTTAAGGTTTGATTGTGGACCTTAAACTTAGTTTGCATTATTTAAATTTACATTTACAAAGTTCAAAATGGACTTAAATAAATGTTTTTATTTTATTTATTTATTTTTTTAAGGCTATTATATATACATTCAGAATATTCCCAGATTTCATTGCTGGGGGCCACGGTGGATGAATTTGGAAGAATTTCAGAAAATTCATTTTTTTCAAAGTATCAAAGAAAATAACCGTCAGAAGCAAATGCAAATCATAGAATCATTAAGGTTGGAAAAGACCTCCAGGATCATCTGGTCCAACCATCCCCTTACCACTAATATTATCCACTAAACCATGTCCATAAGTAACACATCCAACCTTTCCTTAAACACCACCAGGGATGATGACTCCAATACCTTCCTGGGCAACCCAGGAAAAACCCTGGGCAAAGCCTGTCCCCTGAGATGGACAAAGCCCTACAGCAGGACAGGTCAGGAATAACTGGCTGGAAGCAGCACAATAGACCTCAGGGCCCCAGGGACAACAGGCTGACCACAAGGCATCAGTGTCCCTGGGCAGTAAAGAAGCCCCCACCACATCCTTAGCTTACAAGCAAGGAAGCAGACAGCATCTCCATTGAGGCAACCTGCCCAGTCGCTATCAACCTGTATGCTGTTCCCAGCCTAAGTGTCTCATGTACAGGACAGAGACTGTACTGAAGCAAGTCCCATGGAGGCCACTGAGGTGATCGGGAGCTGGAGCCTGGTCTGTTCAGCCTGGGGAAGAACAGCATTGCTGTTCTTTATTCTAATTCCTTATTCTAACGAATTATTATTCTTTATTCTAAGTCTTTATTTCTAGCTGTTCTAATGAACATGTGATAAAATAGTTTGAATATTCTAGATCATTCTGTGATCATCATGATTATTATTCCTAAATAGACAAATATATATATACGTATTACACAACACATCATCCAAAACAATGCCTAGTATGTTTTTCTTGTTAGTCATTTTCTTGTTAGTCATTGAAACACATTAATAGGATATGTCCCCATTTTATGGTATTGTTACCATAAAAGTCAGTCAAAGAAACTCTCTAAGACTCCATGTGGAGTTTTAGAAAGCAGGTATTTTTTAATTGCGGTGCTGGACGCACAAAGGATCGCACCACCTAGTGTGTGTGCTGAATTGTCCAAGTTACAGGGGCTATATAAAATCAAAACATATATATTCATTCCAATTCCAAAATAAAAATAAATATATATATATATATCCACACTATTTCTCTGAACTCATTAAAATAAGTATGCACATTTGTTTCTACTGGTGGTCTTTCAGGTTCTTCCTATGTTCATTTATAGGTCAATAGTCAATTTAGGCATGCATACTAAGCTGTCATTTACATGTCCAAAGACATATCCATACTATGAGTTCCTCACCTAATCTTTTCAGATACATCCTACAGGCCTGGGTCATTATTTACACATACAAAGTTTTTACACTTCTTTCTATCTAACTAAACATAGTAAAGGTTTGGCCTATCTGTCCATAAAACATTTCAGATTTGGCTTTATTATTCTATCAGGTGTCAGGACATATAACCATATATCTTTCTGACTTGGTATCAGTACAGTCCATAATACAGTATCTTGTACAGTACAGAGACAAGAGAATGCTAAGAAGTTTTCCTAACTTAATGAGTTTTCTGTCCCATAGACCAGATCTTTAGCACTCGTTTGTTGTTGAGGTGATCACAAGGGAGGAGCACACAGAGTAACACTTAGTATTAAAAAAAAATCTTGTTCTTTAAAAGAATCTTTTCCTTTCTCCAGGTGTGACATTCCAGGTGTAATATTTTTTTAGGCATGCAAATGAGGTATCTCATCACTAAGAGAGAGAAATTCATTGATACTGAGTCAGAAGGACATATGGTTTTCTCCCTGATAGGGTAATAGAACCAAATTTTAAATCTTTTATGTTTAGTTAGATAGAAGGAAGACTAGAAATTATGTATGTCTGATGCTACGTTACTCAGTAATTAGTCAGCCTTATCTGTAAGACCATACAGAATTGTATCCCAAGACAGGGGAGGGGGGCAAGATAACCTAGGCCTGGAGGATGCGCCTGTAGAGAATAGGTGAAGAACTAGTGGTATGTACATCTTTGTATGTGTAAATGACTTAGCTTAGAATGTATGGCTACATACATTCCATACATGGTGCTGTGCATCCAGCACCGCAATTAAAGAATACCTGCTTTCTAAAACTCCAAATGGA
Organism: Anser cygnoides; assembly: GCF_040182565.1. Lineage (NCBI taxonomy): Eukaryota > Metazoa > Chordata > Aves > Anseriformes > Anatidae > Anser > Anser cygnoides. The sequence goes on along the minus strand of NC_089912.1, from coordinate 52,306,007 downwards.
GTCTTAAGAGAGTTTCTTTGACTGACTTATATGGTATCAAAGAGATAAAACTTCAGGTATACAGCGCAAATATTTCTCAAAAAGTCTTTGTTTCTCCAGTATTTTTAATTCTTCAGTAATGATGATAGGCTGGGACATACTTACAACTAATGTAATATTGTTTTCAACAACAGAGAAAAGTATTTAGTCTGTTAATTACAACAGTCATTGTGAGATAAGAACAGACCTGCTTGTCTCTAGACTTTGAATTCTTCACAATTGTTTTCTCACAGACCTGCATGCTTGAAGTGAACCAGGACCTTAGACTTGGACATACAGATTCTGTAAATTAATATTGCAGAAAACAAATCATCAACCTCTTTGTATTAGAACTACATTTTTGTTTTTAAGTGGAAGCTTTTAAGTACTGGCTTGACTGGAAGCTGTGCCAAAAAAAAAAAAAAAAAAAGGGAACTTGGCAGTTGGGAATTATGTGTAGCAGTAGCCATTATATTCCATTGTTCTGATTCTTTTTTTATGTTTCCTTTTAACGACTGTATTTCATTCATCTAGAACATTAATCTACAGATCTACTGTTTTTATGAGTGATCTAATAAATCATCTTCTTCAATACAAAAAAAAAATCAAAATCAACATTTTATGAAGTTAAATAAGGAAGAAATATGCCTTATAGTAATACTTGATGTTTCCAACAGCTACCGTCACCTGTCAGTATTTGGCAACCCTGGCATTCTGTTTTTTAATAGTTCTAGTGTACCTGGAACCTAAAAATAGTACTGATTGTAATATCTTCCATCTGTTCAAATTTTCTGTTCAGACTTCATAGTAAATAGATTTTGATAAAAGTGTTTTTGCATCCCCAGTATCACAGCTCTATAAACTTAATTGAAGGAAGGAAGGAAGGAAGTAATGTTTATTAATATAACCAGTATGTTACAGTAAGAGGAGTCATAAAATAGATATGTCTTTGTTGGATTTTGTGTTCCCAAGAGTGATTACTTCCACTGTGTACACTTCCAATTAATTCTGATTTTACTCCTCCCCTTAGGACTTGTGCTATGTTATTACTGCTGTCTTTTTCTTATGCTAAATGACAACAAAACATCAGACACTTATGATCTTATGGTGTCCTTTGAAAGATCATATACTGTGTAAAAACACATCCTTGTGTTATTCATAGTTTCGTGCCCAGTGCACCTTGCCAAAAAG